>NW_020955335.1:93067-114490 GCF_003031625.1 Empidonax traillii | reverse complement strand
CGGCCGTGCGTCACTTCCCGGCGGCCGTTCGAGCGCGGAGCCCGCGGGCTGAGGGGGACGGGGAGGGTTCCATCTGTGTCCCCAGCCAGGGACGAGCTTCCCGCTGACTCCCGATCCACCCCGTGCTGTGCCGGGAGATCCCTCCGGGTGTGTCCTGGTGCTGCCGGTGCCGGCTCATCGCAGGTAGCTCTGCGATTGCAGCCGCGGGGAGTTGCGTAAGTAAAATCAAAAATCGCGCCTCCAGGCAGGTGTTGAGGTGTCTCGTTTTCCTCAAGCCCGACACGCCGGCCTGTGGAAAAACTGTTCTGTGCTCTGTCTGATTTGCTTTTTAATGCTGCGTTCTGTTGTCTCGGGTAGATGTTCAGTTCTTTATTATCCCGCTGGTGGCTCCTCAGGACAGGAAAGACAAGGAGCTGCTGGAGAGGGTCCAGCAGAGGCCACCGAGATGATGAGGGGTCTGGAGCATCTCTCTTATGAGAGAGACTGTGGGAGCTGGGCTGTTTAGTCTGGAGAAGAGAAGGTTGGGAGAGGATGTCATTAATGCATATAAATATCCCAAATGTGGATGCCAAGAGAACAGTGCCAGACTCCTCAGTGGAGCCCAGCAACAGGATGAGGAGCAATGGCCATAAACTAAAGCAAGAAGTTTCACCTCAACATGAGGAAGAACTTCTTTACATTGGCAGAGCACTGGGAGGTTGTGGAGTCTCCCTCTCTGGAGACATTCCAGTCCCACCTGGATGTGTTCCTGTGTCACCTGCTCCAGGTGACCCAGCCTTGGCAGGAGGGTTGGACTGGATGATCTCCAGAAGCCCCTTCCAACCCTGACAATTCCATGATTCTGTGCAGCGGTTGATTAATCAATCAGCCAAGGTCCCATGATGTTCTTTGAGCCTGGAATTCCTTTTACTGAACACACAGTCATGGAGCAGTTAAGGCCATCAAGTGGAAATTTATGAAGCAAAACCCTTAATGGAAAGACTCGTTTGTTTTAAGCATCTGCTCCTGAGCTGCATTAGAAGGCTATTCTTAGTGACCATAAAAAAAAAAAAAAAAAAAAAAAAGGCAGTGGGCTTATATTATGTAATCAGCTTGTGTTGACAAACAGCTACTGGAAAACTTAAAATAGTCCTTGAAGTTGTCATCAGTCTTGCACCCAACCTTCCAGCACAGAAACATGTCACCTCGGGTAATATCCTCAGCACACTGGCTCACAGTTGCTACCTCCAGAAGGATGAGAATCTATATTGAAATGCATTATACAGAACATTAGCAGTGACAAATATTTCTAAGGTTGGTTTTTTTAAAAAAATAAAATATTTTATTCTACTACTATTTGCACTGCCCTTATCCCTCAGTAGTTACTTACTTTTCCAGATCACTTATGATTCTTTCAACAAAATTATAGAAGTTGGAGCACATTACTTACTGATGTTTCTCTCATGTATGAACAGTTTACTCGCTTGAATTCAAAAAAATGTGTTTCAGCTTTGCTGAAAAGTTCGAGGGACATTCTCAAAAGTTTTCTTGGAAATTACAATTACTGCACAAATATGTTTATAAAACCTAGTCTCTTTTAATTTAGTATTGAAAAATAGTGTGAACTGGACTGCATCAAATAGTTTTTAGGTGCACTGTTGTAGAGCCCCTTCAGAAGAACTTCAGCAGAGTGGAAAGGTAAGACTCACCTTTACAGAACACGTGGTGACTCAGATCAAACAGTTGCATTTTTCCTGGTGTTCACAAATCCTGCACTTCATAAGTTTTACTGGGTTTTATGCCCTGTGAATGAATTCTGCTGCAGGTCCATGAGTCTTCCTCGTTCCTGCTTTTAAAAGCTAGTGCTGAGATGCTTAAGCAATTTTGGATAAATAGTTATTGGGTTTATCAATTCAGCTATTTCATCCTTGATGTCCTTTAAAACACTGGAATAAATACTGTGCAGTTTTGGGTTTTTTTAACTCGTGAAACTTGTGCAGCTGAGTGAAAAGCTGGGTCTCCACTCCAAACCTTTGAGGTTTGTTTTGTCTGGAATTGTGCAAGTTCCAGAGCTTGTGATCTAGAGAAGCGGGAAGGGCAATAGGATGGATGTTACAACAAATTAGGGACAGAAACAAACGAAATACTGTAGTTAAAGAATATATGCATTAGATCTGAGATCTTCTGAGACTGCAAAGGGTAGAACAGCAACAGATACAAACTGGTCTTCTGCTACACTGACTAAATTTTTGTTTAAAAAAAGACTTTTTATTTCTTGATGTTACCACAGTGCTGTCTATAATTGACTGTCTCTAAACATAAATGACCACCAGTGCCAAAGTCATTGTGTTTTATAATAGTCATTGCTCTTTAATTAATCACCTAGTCCATAATTATTCACTATCATTTGTTTAATTATTCACCTAGTAACAAGCAAAACAAAAAATTATAATTATCTGGTAGTTAGTGCTTGCTGTGTTGCTGCCTGTGATGGATCTGCAAAGTCAGTTTTAACCTCGTTAATGACTGCTGGAGAAACATTTTTCATGGTAGTATTGCTGTGTGCTGATGACTAATCTGTGCCTCCTCTAATTCAGATTTATGCTTCTGGAGGTGCACTGTTCCTATTCAGTGTCTCCATGAAAGGATCTTGTCCTGATCTCCTTCCCCAGCAAGTTAATTGAGTTACTGTTTCATTCTCAGATTGTCACTCACAACAAGCTGGGGAGCAAAGCTGATCACAAAGTGTATCATTATCTGTGCTTTTATAGAATAGAGAGTTCTCCCAGAAAATGAGTCACAGATTTCTTTTGGAGGTGAATCACAGAGCTGAGCGTTGAACAGGTTTGTTGGGTCAATCCTGCAGCCTCCCTGTCCAAGCTCGACTCTCCAGAAATATTTGGTGTTTGTTTTTTTCACTGCCAGTCTCAAAGTACCTTTAATCAACTTTTAAAAGAATTAAACACTCCGTGGAAAATATTGTGATAGAACTATTGAAGGGATGATGATTGCTTTCCCAACAGTTAGAGCTGAAACATTTCTGTTTGCTCAACTGCGAGCTGGAGTGGGTGTTGACTGCAGCTTTATGAGTTGTGTGAAATGCATCTCTTGGGCAAGGCAGAGGCTTTCCATCTCCTGCTAAACAGAGTCCAGCGATGGACATGCCTTGGTGCTGATCACAGCACTTGCATCTGCTGCTGAACGTTCCAGAGGCCCAGGGTGCAAGAATATTGTTTCTTTAAAGGTACATGAAAGATTCCACTTGTAAAAATGGGGAGGAAAAATCGCCCCAGTCAATAATGCAGTTCCACCCAGATGGCACAGAATGCCTGGTTTGCAAAAGAGGTCTGGATTTCCTTTCTCTATAACTGGTTATTTCATTGACATTCAGAAGGATGGCTCTTCTAGAATATGCTTCTTAGAAAAGATTATCTAGCAGCTAAGTAATTTAACACAAAATAGAACAAAGTCCACAGCTATGGTAAATACAACCCTTGTGCCTCAACTTTGAGTGTTGATCCGTATTTCAGATTTAAATCCACTCTGTTCCCTCCCTGCCCAGCAGAAAGGGGACATCCAAGCAGCTGTGGTCACACACCCCTTCGATGCAGAATTGGTAATGGATGCCCAAGAAGGGATGCAGGAACGAACTGGAAGTTCTCCAGCTCAATTCTTTCACAGTGAGAATGTCATGGAACTTGCCTGGAGGCTCATGCACAGCACTTTCTTCACATTGCCCTGACTGTCTGTGATGCATATCTTGATAGACGTGCCTGTAATTCATCCTAGAACCAGAAAAAAAGCACTTATTCATTTTCTATCTGCCTGGATGTCATTAGTCTGACTGGCAGTGCTGGTGGCAGATCTTTCAAAATCCTCATTTTTCGATGTTTCTGCAAGAGTTAGTGGATTTCCAGAACATTCAGGTCCTGTCCTTTTCCTGTTGTTGTCAACAGTACTGGCAGTTCCTTTCCATTTTTCTCCAGATATGGCAAATTCCCAATAACTTGTATTTGCTGTGCTCTGTCCTTTCCCCTTTTTTTTGTGTCTCCCTGACTGGGGCACATGGGAGGTGCAGAGCAGGGGGTCAGTGAATCCCCCTCTGGAATCTCCACACCATGGGTAGGGAGCTCCATGTGCTATGATGACCAAGCTGCCACTGGGATAAGCTCTGTGGAGAGAGGTCTCTCGGGGACTGGGATCTCCCACTGGTCTTGGAAAATGTCCTGTGCTCATCCCTATTTTAGTCTCAAGTGGGAGATGGAGTGTTGGGAAATAGAGTGGAGATGGAACAACCATTTGCAGTGTCCCCAGGTGTGTCCTACCCTGTGTGCAGTGTCAATCAGCAGCTTCCTCAGTCCTGCAGGTCCTGAAGAGAACAATCATTCAGCTCAGCACGTTCCTGCTGGGAATGTCGTGGCTCAGCCCACATGTTTTTTTCTGGCTTCTTTTGAGTTGCTTCCGAAATAAGTCAGGATCCAAAACCCCAAGTGCACCCTGGTCAGGGTGATGCTCTCAAACCTGGAGGTGCTGTTAACAGGGAACTGTATTTTGGCTGCTGCTCCTTGTTCCTATGGTGATCCAGCTCCTCGCACAGGCTTTGAATCCGAAATAATCAGGTAATGTTTTGATGTGAAGGTTTGCTGCTTCCCTCATGTTCAGTCAGTGCACGGCTGCTGAGCTTTACCACCTCCTGCTTGCTCGTTTGAAGTCTGTTCAAGTTAGAAGAGAGTTAAAAATATTTCTTCTCTGACCCTGTGCCTTGGACAAAAATGAATGAAGAATCCACATTTTTCATCTGAAGCACAGTGTGAGAAATTTTATTGATTGGTTCTGTGGCTCAGTATTGTTTCTTTCTCAGGGAAATAAAATTCCTTACTGGTTTTTTTTACATTATTTTTTTTTTATTCTTTTTTTCCCCTTCCCCCAAAGTGGGTGCCTTTCCCCCTATTTTTCTGATTTATTAGGATTAAAAATTTTAGAGAACTCTTAGTTCCATCCTCAGAAGGTTAAACAGCTATTTTTTTTTCCCTAGAACTCTTCTGAAAAACGTTTGCTAAGAGAGTTCCATTTCGATGCCCGTGAGCGAGCACTGTTTGAATGGCCAGGAACTTTCAGTCATGAACAGGAAACTTCCTTACATAATTATTTCACATTATAAAGGAACTGATACACCCTGACCTCTTCACCTTAGCATATTTCATTGCTGCTGAGGTGTGGACTCTTCCTCCAGCAGGTGCATTATTTTGTGCTTTCCAGAGACAATGCTCAAGACTCGAGAAAAGCCGTGTATATTGAGTATTTTGAGATGAAATGATTAGTATTGTTCCACGAAGCTTTGTTAATGCCTTGCAGACCTGTCTTGCAGGTAAAACATCTTTTTGTTTTGTTTGTTTTCGTTTGTCTGCCTCAGGTTCACCATGAGTGCACTCCAGGAAACACCTACACTTGAAGCTCCTCATTCAGAAGATGTTGATGCTCAGCTGGCCTTTCTACCTGAAAGACTGAGAAAGAAGCTGCTTCCTTTTCAGGAAAAAGGCATCATATTTGCACTCCAGAGAAGTGGCAGGTAAGGTCCTTGTTGTACCACATGCTAAAAACAATTATTTGAGGTGACCAGAAGTTAATTTTTATTTATTCAATACCAGCAGCTCTTAGCTGAGATGTTACAGAAATCTTTCATAAACTGTAAGGTGATGTGGTTTAAAATGAGGAGTTCTGGGGTTTTTTCCCACAGAGGATGAATAAATGTTTAATGATGCATTCTGCATAAGAGAGTTGTAGTACCAAAGTTCTCCTCACGTAAAAGGAGGCTGACATCACAATTTTTGTTATGTTAATAGAGAATCCTTAAAATAAGTTAATTCACATTTGATTCTTCAGTTGTTAATGGCGTGGTGGAGCTGTGAAGGGAGTGACTAACAGACCCTGATGCCTCTGTGTGTTAATTCTATTTTAAACTTGGTCCCATCCTGGCTCGTAACCAGGGGGTTCTGGAGCTCCCTGAGCTGCAGCAGCAGAGCAGAAGGAGCCCTGCAGAGAGCTCAGCCAGTGCAGCAGCTGATAGGGGAGGCATTCGACACTTAAGTACCTGAGAAATCAGAAAAACACAAACGGTTTGTGCAGCACAGGCTGGAAATATTTTGCTGAGTAAGAGCCTGTTACTGAGCTCCACGGACAAAGTGGAGGGAGGGAAGTGCCATTTCCACATTTATACAATGTAGGAAACGCAGGCAATTGCAGCCCAAAGCCGTGAAACTCCTGTGTGCTGTGCTTTTGGAAAGGGATGGTGGTTGAGAGGTCTGGCACGAGGGGAATTGCAGGGGAGGTGGTGGGAAAGAAGGATGAAGTTAATTCCTGATCATTTTATCATCTCACTTAGAACAAGAGGCTCAGGGCCTAAATCTGAATGCAATAAATGGAAAGCCCTTGGCTCCCGTCTCACCTGATCTGATTTTCATAAGGGGAAGTGGAGTTTCTAGAATATGCAATGGAGGTGTATTTGCATGTACAAACAGTGAAATAGCAGAAGCCATTAACATGGAAGAAACTATACACATTTAATTAGTGTAGGCTAGTGGATGTATTTGAAAGAGGCATTATCTTTTGCAGCCTATTATATAATGTAGAGGTTCCTCAGGAAGCAGCTTAGCTGTAGGACTAGATCCATTTTAATCAGGTATTTCTTTATTCTCTTTGTTGAAGAAGTAACAATAAATGATCTGGAAAGGTTTGGAATTAGGCTAATGGCTCTGTCAAGGAAGGAATGATATTAGTTTCATTAGGGTTATGGGGTTTACGTTTGTTTTCTTTTTTTTCTTGAAGCCCTTCACTAACCAGACTTTTGCATAATCTGGCCCTGATGGTTTTGATGTGGGCTGCACATGGAAATATGTTCATCATGATTGCAAGGAACCTCATTCCTTGGCACCCCGAGTCGTGTGTTTTACTGGGTCAAACTGGGGCATTGTGTGACACTCTCAGCCAGCTTCTATCAGAAGTAAAATGTGTTAAGTCAGACTTTCCTAAGGAGTGTTTTTCAATCCGTCCCTTGCTCCTGCAGATCTATTTCTCTTCCTGTCCCACAGCAGAGAACAAAAGCCTCTGGTGCTTGCAGCTGAATTTTCTCATTAGTTTGTGAGCCCCTGGCTCACCCAAGTGTTTCCCTTTTGTGTACTTCATAATGATTGAAACCCTTTTTCAGTGTCCCCAGTGGTATATTTTAGCAGGGTCTACTGCTTTCCTGTACAAGTGTCTTTTCTAGTTTTAAAAAATACAGAAACACATGTCCTGCAGTCAGCAGTGTTGGCATCTGAGCTCATCTCTCTTCTCTGCCCCGGGCTAATGCCCTCCTTGCAGTCATCACTAATCCAGGCTTTGCTGGAGTGGAGGGAAACTGGTGTAGAGCAAGTGCTCCTCTCCTGTTGGCTGAAGAGATTCAATTAATCTTATCTTAGGTTAGACAAAGCACCCAGCCTGAAAAAGGAGCTTATTATTAGAACAAACTTTTTATTTCTTGCATGGTAGGGGCTGGGAGTGAGCTATTAATTCCCTTGTCTGTTCCCAGGGGATTCAATAAATAGGCTGGTGTGGTTTGCCCTTTTGCTTCATTACTGAATGAATCAAAGGCTTTTTCGGTAGGTTCTCCAAAACATCATCTGGACTGACAGGCACTGCCCAACACTTTGCAAGGAACTGGTAACTCCAGAGCCAACAAGGCAGTGTTTAGTTTATATCCTAAGATATTTTTTACCTCACAAACATGCCATAAGGGTAAATAACTTCAGAGCTACTTACTCCTTCCCAGAGTTTATTCTTCAGAAATGCACTTGGGAATGGCTGCCTAGGGATGGATACAATATATAATCTTTATTTATAACCTCAGACATTAATGTGCAGAAAAGAGGGGTGCGCGTGAATTATGTCTTTGCAGACTATTTTATTTCTCTGATTTTCATTCAGTAAAGGTGTAAGTTACTTTGAAACCCAGCAATAATATGTATTTATTTATTTATATGTGCTTTAAACTGTCTCTTAAATAAAAAAAAAACAGCAAACTTGTCCCTTCTAGGAACATAAACTCATAGCAATGGGCTTAGGAAATACTGAGGAGTCAGCAGATGTCAGTGAAGAGGAGGTGGCAAGGCATCTGCAAACATCATTGTTTAGCACTGCTTGCCCTTTGTTAATTAGAACAGACTTTTACTTCAAAGACTTTTATCAGTCTTTGTAGAAATTAATTCCCCCCTCCCACCCTCAAAGTGGACCAAAAAACCCCCAAGGTTCAAATCAAAGTCCCCTCAACCCTTATAAACAGAGGAAGGTTCTTCACTGGTGATGGAGAGGACACACAGTCTGCTGAGGTTTTAGTGGCTGAACCACAGAAATGTAGCTCTTGGGCAGCAAGCAAATAGAAATGTTTAGAATTCCCAGGCACAGCCCAGTGTAGGGCCAGGAATCTCTGATGTGTGATATTTAAATTCTTGGGGTGAATTTCCACACAAATTTCTTCAACTCTGTAGGGTGTATTAGTCACTGAGAAGTAAGAAAGGTATAATTTCCACTTGAGTTGGGTGTCTAGGGGAGTCATAGATTTTGGAAGCTGATACAAGAAGAGAAAATACTTTCAGTCCCTGCACTTCTGTGAAGATTTTAGTTTGTGCTGGAGCAGTGGGGCCTTTTGTCTTACACTTTTATTTAACTATTTTTCACTTTCACTGTTAGTTTTGTCATTATTACTGAGTTTGCTTCTGATTTTTATGTTGTCTCTTCATCTTTCTTTCTCCTTCTCTACAATGCCATCCTTGCTTTCTGCCTTGCATTGCCCTTTTAAATTACCAGGGCTTTCGTTTCACTTTGCTTTTATCTTTGCCATTTTCCATCCAAGGTTACTGGTTGTTTTGCCTTCTCAGGGTGTTTCTTTTCTTCAGTTTCTTATCTTTGATGGTAGATAAGAATAAAAAAAGAGATTTGTCTTCCATTTTGAAGCACTGAGCCCAGTTCCATGTCCCTGTATCTGTCTGATGTTTCTGTCATTTCTTTAAAAGGTCACAGGTTGCTGCAAGTCAATGTGATTAAATGCAACAGCAAATGCTTTTTAACCATTGTCTAAATTTCTTTTGCTTTCTTAGAATCAGCTACATGGTTTAAAGGAGCACCTGTAAAAATATTTTACAGGCTACTGTTGAATTTTTCCCTAGTGTTATTTATTAGTATTTCTCTCCTGGGAGATAAGTCATAGTTATTTGCAGTTGAATTTTACTTTACTGATTTCATCTGCTATAAGTCCTCACCACTCTAGTTTACTTAAATGTCCTAGTTTAACTTAAACAAATTTCTTGTTATTAAACTCATGACCAATTTGATCTTAGGGTGGGGAGCTCAGAGTTCAGTGTGAAGGAGATAAATTCACAGACAAGATGAAGTTAATCATATTTTCTTTTGGAAAATCTCCTTATTCTTTTTTTGTTTTGCCACACTGATGTAGATAGAAGCCAAATTAATTAAATTTGCGTGTTAGAAAATTAAATTCCCCTCAGGTTTGGGGTTTTTTTTAGTCATGTCTAGGAATATGTCTTTGAATGTTTCATTTTTATGCTAATTTGTACTTGGTAGCTTGCAGCATCAAGTGCCATCAACGAGTGTCTCCATTATTTGAGGATCTTCAGATCAGAGAGAACTGAGAATAAAAATGAAATTGCAACTTTTTCATGTGATTTCTGTCTCTAGTTCTAGTCATTTGTGGTTAGAGAGTCTGAGAGAGATATTTGAAACAAGGTACAAGTCTTTGCTAGAGGAGGAAATAAATCTTCTTTTATTCCAACAGATTCAGCAACCCAGATATATAAAACTATTATAATTCTGTGATAAATGAGTCCTTGAACCTGCCTAATAACAGGTGAGCAGTTGTCTCCAGTCTCAGAAAACAAGGCACAGAAGAAACCTCTGGGGAAGGAGAATGGAATGGATTTGTAGAGGATCAGACAGTTGATATATTCCAGCTCAGAGTGTCCTGTGTTTTTAAGGAAAGGTTTCTCTCTCTCTCTCTTTTTTTTTTTTTTTTTTTTTTGAAGACATTGGTTTGTGATGTCTCAGAGAACATTTCACATGTGAGAAGTGGCAAAGAGGAGAGGGATGATGAAATGGAGCTGCTGGCTCCCAGAATGAGCTTCAGATGCAGGAAGTATGAATGAGAGGCTGAGCCAAGTTCTGCAGAGCTCTCAGAGCCAGGGAGGCTTGTTTGGAAGTGATGCTGGAGGAACTGGGAAGCAATTCAAGTGGGACAAAAAATGCATTGTCAGTAAGTGAAAGTAGAAGATAATTCTGGAGAGGAACTGTGGGGGGTTAAAAAACTAGGACTTAAGAACAGGAAAAAAATCAATGGTAGTAACCTGAGAATTTGCCTGGGCTTAGATGTGGACTTGTAGCAGCAGGAGTGGAGTAGAAAGTGCAGATTTTCAAAATGCAGATTTTCAAAATGCAGGGCACAATTTGTTAGAGTGGAAGAGGAGAAACAAGTGAGATCGAAACAAGTGCAGGTAATAGGGTGCCAACAGTGATGGAGAGAGGGGGAAGGGGAGATGAATTCCCTGTCAGTTGTGTGCTCTGGAAGTTTGCAGTGTGAGAATCCACGAGGAACAGTCAGTGTGTTCAACTAAAAGCATCAGGGAGGGGGAAGAATGGGGATGATCAGGTTGGAGTGTGTGAGACAAGCGGCTTTAATGCAAGTGAGAAGAAGTAAAGTCTTAAACAAGTATGAGTCACCTTCTGACTGACTGAATGGAAGTTGGAAGGAGAGGAATAACATAAGCAGAAGGAAAAACTACCCCAAGGGTGGCTGGGTAAGCAGTTTAAATCCACGTGTCCTCTGCTGGCTTTGTGGTGTGTTGAAGGGGGGACAAGTTAGAGTAGAGGAGATAAATCAGTGCAGAAAAGATCAGCACAGCTGCTTAGTTCAGAGATCCACGTCAGAAAAGAAGTGGGATATTCTGTCAACAGCTGAATGGATGGTTGTTTTGAAGTATTTGGAATGTATAAAAGTAATTTGAAAGATTGCTATGGGGGAGGAACCAAGGAGAAAACACTGGTCTTAAGAGCTTGGGGTACTGGAGGAAAAAAAGGCCCTGAGCCTGGGAACTGTGAGACACTGGTGATGAGACATTTTTCTGGATAATTCTTTTCCCTGTTGTGTGATTCAGCTGAGTTTACAGGAGAAAGACATGAAGAGAGTACTCCTGCAGCTCTTCCAGTGCAGGTAAATGCAGAGGGAGAGTCACTTGGGAATGCAGAGGTCCTTGGGAAAGCCATGACAAGTCCCTGAATTTCATGGAAAGCCTGCATCCTAGAGAAGACTTAATGCTGCTCACAGGGGTCTCAGTCATGCCAGGTGACAGCAAGGTCGAGTTTGCAGCCCAGGTTAGCAGGAGTTGAAATCAGTTGATGTTACTCCAACTGTTCCAATTAGGTGAAGTCAATTTTCCTAGCACTGAGTCAGCTGGAGAACCAATTAGTCTCTGCAGCCAGTGACTGAATGGGTGAAGAGTTTTCACTGTCACTATTTGGAGTCTCCTTGAGTGGAGTTTTAACTCAGTTAACAGTTCAATTCTTGTAACCTAAAAAACCCCTTGCTGTGTCTGGGCTTCACCTTCAGGTTGACCACTCCGATACGTGTTGTTCCACCCATCTCTGTCAGACCTAAAATACCAGAATGTGTGGCCTGAGAGCTTTCAAATGCCAGTAGAGCACTTTGGGTGGGTTTTTCAGTCACATGTTGAGGAGTGTTGGAGGCAAGCATAAGACAGGCACAACTGTTCTCCTCTCCACTCCTTAGGAGAACCACCAGCACTGCAGATGAGGCAATTTAGCACATCTTGTGTTAAATAAAAGGTTGTTTCGTTATCACTTGGGGCTTTTTTAAATAATGTCACTCAGGAGCAGGGGCACAGCCTATCTTCCATCTCCTGGAGCACTATTTCTGGCCACACAACCTTGCTGATTCCTGCAGGGAAGGTGGCTCTGGGTCGCAGTTTTCGGGCCGTGCCGTGATTACCGACACACTAACGGAACGGCTGCTTGCGCAGTTTTACATAAAAACCTTCCAAGTTCAGATTCCTTAAATAACCCTGGGATAAGATGGTAGTGCTAAAGTGTTGGCTTGTGAGTAGGAGGCAAATTATATGTTGTAGCGTTATATAAAACTGACTCACATGAGTAGGTGAGAATCCCAAGAATATCAGGACACCCACACTGGTGGAAGGAAGACGTGAGCTTCCTCTGTACAGCATGTTCCCAAAGCCTGCATTAACAAAAAACAGCCCTCACTGCCTTCAGTAGTAACAAAATTTGTCAGTGTTTTAAAAAATTAAGTGCTACTGCTTGGACTGTTTGCCTTGGAAAGTGCATTTAAAAGGAAAGGAGTTCGGTCTGACAAAGCTACCTGCACTTCTAACTGTTGTTTTCCTTCTGGATAAATGGGTGTTGAAAATCAATCACGAAGTTTAATTATCCCCACCAGCAAGCAATTAGGTGTATTGGATTGCTGTAGCCCTTTGGCTTTTAGTCCTCCATGTGAGGAAGCACAACTGTCTAGTTGTGAGAGAGGATATGACTGCAAAATACTTCTTTAGTTCCAAGAAGCCTCTGTCACCACCTGCATGATTCAGGGGGATCCTTGGTTATACAGACCTTGTACATGTGCTGGTGTGCTGCTAATCAATATTCCTGCAAGAGCAGAGTGCAAACTGAGATTCTTTCTCTTGACAAAGATCCCTTGCTGAAGCAGCCATAATTAATCTAAGAGACTTCACCTGTATTCTTTGCTTGGTTCATAGTGCTGACATTTCAGAAGGAGTGACCTGAATGTAACCCAGACACGCAGAAATAGAAATGGCTTTCATTTAAACATTTGTTCCTCCCCGAAACTCGTTCTGTGAAACTCTCTGAGCATTACCCCCTCTCTGATGCAGTCTATTTTTGTGTGCCTGGATGGCATATGCCACAGGAGCTTAGCCTCAGTTTCCTCCTGCTTCTCCAATGAGCTCAGCTGCAGAAAATTTGCAAGATCTGTTCCTCCTTCTGCTTTGCAAAGTTGATTCCAATCTTCTTGACATCAACACAACCAGGAGCTTTTTCTGGGTTCTTTGAGGTTTGAGAAATTACTCTTTCTGTCCTTCCAGAGACAGAGCTTTCCTGAGGAGAGCTTTCAGAGGGCTCAGGTTTGGGTTTCTCTCTTGGTTTCTTCACCTGTTTTTTGCTTGGTTTCTCTCCAAGGTTTGGCAGTAGAAATCTGTAAGTGCACCTTTGCTTGGTGTTCCACACCTTTACAAGACACTGTTCTGTGGCATCTGGTTCTGACTCATCCAGCCCTGGGTGCTCCCTTAAATTAAGGGATTCTCTACGTTTAGAAGAAATCTTGACACACAGTGATGGGGTTTGTGTGTAACCTCAGGTGCTTGCACTTGTTCTGTTCAGGGTGGGGATCAGAACAGGGTTTGGGAGCTCTGTGAACCTGAGGTGAACCAGCACATTCACTCACCAGCCTGTGGCTCTTTGAGTTTGCATTTTAAAGGAAAACGTAGTTTTATTTTAGAGCTAATACATCTCAAAATGAAGGGGCTGTTAAATCCTAGCAGAGACCAAACTATGGTTCCCTCCTGTTGATGCAGGATCGTCCTGTGTCCAGAGCCACTGCTGACCCTACACCTGCAGAAGGGTTGTGGATAGTGGGAAGGTTGTAGCAGCATCCCAATGAGATCCTGGTGCTTCCTGCTAGGAAAAAATAGCAGATTCCCTTGATGAATGGACAGAGATTCAAGTACAAGCCCCAGGATTCGCTCTGAAGAAGGGAAACCTTTAAAAATTAAATGGGGACGAATCTGAAAGAATTTACCATTGACTGTGGTGCTTTTTGCAGGGCTGGACTTTGCTGCTGAGAGCAAGTGCAGCTGAGACATCTAAAAATGTTTTTTTTTTCCATGCTTTTCTGAAACTTTTGCCCATGTGGGCTGAGCTTGTAACAGGATATGAATGTGTGTATCACAGCTCTGATTTATATTCTTGGATGGAGCTATTATTAAGGTGTCACATGAACAGATGGGCCATGAATGATGAAGCTCAGATTGGGTAACTTACCAGTTGAGAGGAAATGACTAATTGAACTTCAGAGAACAAGAAGTCTGTCTTCTTGCAGTCAAAATATGCGACACAAAAATACAGATTTTGTCCCTTCGGTGCAGCTGAAGGTCTGGTGCTTCTGCTCTGACAGCGTGGAACCTTTCGGGCCGTGCTGCAATCACAGAAAGTGTGCTGAGGGGTGGTTTAAATGGATGCTGCATATTGCTGAGATTATGTAAAGTATGGCTTTTTAACAGCTTAGTGCAACTATTACACACCTTGTGAGTTCTGTGGGCAAGGTCTTTACGTTTCAAATCCAGTTGTTGCGGTGATAAACTGGGAACACTCGATGATTTTCCTCTTGTTAGTACATTTGTCATTGCCCTAGAATCCAATGGAAAAAAACTTGGACTTACCTTTTGTAACTGCATTAGGCATCTTTAGGATTCTTATTTTTTGAGCTGTGAAAGCTACACAGGAGGAATGCTCTGAAATGCACTATGTCATAAAATAAATGGAATATCCTCCATTGCCATTTCCACTGACATTAGTTTGATTAACTCCTACCTGGGTCATAAACTCAACCTCGTGTGCCGTGTCAAAATTGTATCAAGTGCAAGTGTCAATAACGTCAATTAATTGGCATAAATTAGCAATTTAAAAGCCGGAGCACTTCAGGAATTGGGAGTGTGAAGTGCGAGGATCAGAGCAGTGATTCACGTTGCTAAATGTATCACAGCAGAGGGCGTGACACCTTCGGATACTTTAACTGGGGCTTTAAAAAGCTTTGCTGCTGCTCCCTGAGAAGTTTCACTTCAGACATGTTAAGTGGCAGTGAATAGCCATGAAAACAGGATACTCTGGAGCACCAAAGGTTTTAGGAGGGCAGAAAGAAAACCACCACAATTTCTTAGTCCCCAGCAGATACTCAAGCCATCAAAGCTGAAGTGGCTACAGTTCACCCTACAGAAAAAAATCTGGTTTTATGGGAAAAAAAAAAAATCTGTGTCTGTCCATGACATAATTCTAAAACTTTTTGGTTTATTTGCTATTTGGGTTCTAATTGTCAGAGTGATTGGTAAATGGCTCTGAATTTCTTCACTGGAGCTCCTTATCCTGAAATGGAAAAAGGAGGGTCCAAATAATCCCCGTGTGCCAAAGACCAGTGCAGCAGGATCTTGTGTGTTCTCCCTTTGGTTTGTGTGTCTGAATTACCATTACTTTGTTTATGCAATTCCACTAAAATGTAAGTTGATGTACTGGGAAATGCTGTATTTGTCAGCACAAGTTGGGAAGGAACATTTGTGTTCCTGATATCCTTACACTGAATAATTTTTATTGAAGAAGTTCTGTGTTTTATTCTGGAGATGCCTCTGCTCTGTGTGTAATTGTTGCAGTCTTACTCATTTTCTGCATTTGTGTAAGGTTACAACAGTGGGTTATTGTGAATCCCAATTGATTTCAGGCCTTAAACTGTTTTTAAGAAAGATGATTAATGCACTGAAAGCACATCAATGCTGTTGGCCTCAAAGAATCTGCAGAAAGAAAGGCTTGTTTTGTAAACTTCAGCTCAAGCAATTAACAATGAGTATTGAATGAAAAAAAAAAATCAGTCTTGGAGCAGAATCTGCCATTTTAAAATTAGAATTGTGTCTCAGTTGTCTGCAAATAAATGTCTTTGCCCAGCTGCAAATCACAGGCATTAACGCCCCAGACTCAGGAGTTGCCACTAAAAATAATTCTCTTCCTGCTTTTTTTTCCTTTGGAAATCTGCAGACTTGGGGGCTTTTTCTTGTTGTGTTTTCTTCCTTTGTTTTCATTGCCCCAACAGCTCCATCCTCAAAGCAATTGCAAGAACATGGTTTGTTATTTATAAAGAACTGAGCTGTGTAAGAATTAATTTTTAATTCATTTTTTTACCTCAGTTGAAAGAAACTGAGGCAATGGGTAGACACTGGAATTTACACTGGCAGGCAGAGGGGACACGTGGAATCACAGAGTGGTTTGGGTGGGGAGGGACCCAAAAGATCATCAGGTTCTAGGATGATGAGGAAGTTTTCATGGGCTAGAAACACTGAAGGTCCCCAGAGCCTCTCTGAGTTAAAAATGTGCATAATAAACCAAATAACTCAAAGCCCCTTTTGAGAAATTCATATCAAAGGGGGCATTTAATGTTTGGAAAATGTAAATTTACAGAATTTACCAGTCTAGGCTGGAGACTTGGCATTGGCATTGTCTTTGCATGGAGTAGTTACCAAGTGACTCCAAAATGGGCCAAAAATCAAATTCATCTTCTAATCCTTTAGCTGGTACAAGTGGTGGGGGAGAGGGAGTGTCTGCTGCTGTTTCCAAACAAATGTGACAGCTCTGGAAAGCAGATTTTAAAAATCAGTCTGACATGTAAATAATCCTTAATCACGAAGCACCAAAGCTCTGTTGTTTCTGAAAGACAAAACCCCCTGAAGATGAACCCCCTGCCTTGGAAATGTCTCCTCAGGTTACAGCTCATGCATCATCAGACCTAAGCAGCAGTTCAGCTTTGCCGTTGACAGCTCTCCAGCAATGCTGACAGATTGAATGTACATTTCTGGAACAATTGGCATCCTTTCAAATCCAGACCAAATTCTGGATTTTTTTTTTTTTTAGTTGACACCTGGAGGAATGAAATCACCTTTTTTCCTTTTGTTGGTTCTGCAAATCCACGGCTTAAATTTGTAGTAATCCATTTGTAATGTTGGTTTATCTGTTGTATTCAGTATTAATTTCTGCTTTTCTCCCCCTCTCTTTTCTTTTCTTTCTCAGGTGCATGATTGCTGATGAGGTAAGCGATGTTCCTGTTCCTCTAACACTGTTTTGTGTCAGTGCTCTTAGTGCAGGGGTGACTGTTTTTGTTTGAGAGATGTGGGCAGAAAGGCTGGTGAGGAAAGCAGCCTAATTCCTGGGATAGTCAGCAGATGTTCTGGAAATACCTTGTGAGGGGAAAAAATCAGTGCTGACATGAGTTTTTAAAAGAATCTTTGAGAAAGCTCAGAAGGTTCCTTGTAACTGGATTTAGGGAGGTTAAATCTCAGGAATTCTCAAATCTTAAAAACTTTAATTCAGGTGATTTCTTTTCAGCACTTTCTCATTGCATTTTTAATGGATTCGTGGACATTCCTGGTCCAAAGAGATTTTTAACAGAGGGGGTTTCCAAGGAGGAATTTTCTTGAACTCGCTGATCAAGTGAAGTTCATTCCTTCCCTACCTTTGAAAATTCACATTGTATTCCCTAGCAGGGAAATCTTGAGTCCAGCATTTCTTCCCACAGATAAAACACTTTTGTAATAATGCTCTGGCTGTGCTGTCAGTGTAAAACCTTTCTGAAAGAGGGGGAATATTTGGGGATTGATAGAGTCTCCCTGTTCTAATTTGTGTTTTCTTGGCACAGCAGGAGGGAGAGAAGAGAGATGGATTACTGGGATTTAAGCATCTCCTTACACTAGAAAAATCTCATTACAACTGGAGATAAACTGGCACAGAATGGGAAATTTCTGCAAACTGTGAGGAATACAAAAGTATTCAGGGGAGGAGAAAAGGGAAGCTTGGGAAAAATCAAAATACCAGCAGTATATTTGTTTATTGAAAAAAAAAGGAATTCTTATTTCCCTCCTTGAATGAGAAAATGAGCTCTGGGTAATGATGTGAGCAATAAAAAGTCCTGCAAGATGTATTTATTGCAAAGCAAATAATGTGTATTTTATAATGACAGTAGGTCTGGCGCTGGAGGAACATTGAGCAGTGGGATAGCCTGAGCTTTTTTGACTGTCTCTAAAATGAGAGAATGTTGGGGAAAGAAAATCCCAGTACTGTGAGTTTGTATATGAAGAGAAGCTGTGATATGGTCCTGGGTGCACTGATGCCAAGAGCCCTGCCTTTATTCCCTGCTCCTTTCAGCTCACTTGTGTGGATCATCACCAGCCACTGGGGCAGTCTGACCAGGGAGGCAACTGTGGCAACAAATTAAAAATTAATGTTATTTTTTTGTTGGGTTGTTTTCTTTCACCGGGATTTGTTTTCAGCTGGCCTAAGAACCCCTGGTGACACAAGGGGAGCTTGCAGGAAAATGTTAAGGAAAACGTGGCAATTTTGAACAAAACTTTAGTATCACAGCAGCTCTGATTATTTCTCTTTCTAGTAATAGCAGAAATATTATGTTTTCTTCTATACCTGGGAAATCTCTCCATTCTGTCGTTCCATCAGTTCCATTCCACTTAAACTCAGCACTGGAGATGTGAGGGGTTGGTTTGTATCTCTGCTGTCAGTGGTTGGACAGCAGCAAATCAACTCCAATATCCATTGGGCTCCTTGGAAAACCTGCACAGAGGATTTTAAGGCCAGGCCCTGCTTTGGTGTTTACCAGAAGTCTGGAACTCTCTCTTGCCATGTGAATGACCCCCCCAGATTCTGGATATTGGATTCATCTGTTGCTATCTGTGGTCATAATTCATGGGCAGAGTTCCTGCCCTGACAGTATGAACTAAGTACTTTCTTGTTGTCTTTACATACAAAGGCATCCTATATTTTTCTTTCCTATGCATAATCTTTAAAAAAGTGGGGTTTTGTACCTTAACACGTCTTTTTTTGGTCTATCCTATTAAGACCTTGAACTGAAAATCTTCTAAAACAGAATGGAAATGCTTCTTTTGGCTTTAATGAGCCAACCAGATAGAACAAATGTTGTTATAATCCATTTTAACAG
Source organism: Empidonax traillii (assembly GCF_003031625.1). Taxonomy (NCBI): domain Eukaryota; kingdom Metazoa; phylum Chordata; class Aves; order Passeriformes; family Tyrannidae; genus Empidonax; species Empidonax traillii. The sequence continues at coordinate 95,661 of NW_020955335.1, read as the reverse complement.
CAACATCAGGTTCCATAAAGGATGATCTGTGGTAGCAAGTGATGATTAAACAGGTACTGTGTGAGGAGCTCTTTGACTTGCTTTCCTTTAGCTGGTTCTGTCTTTGCAAATTGTTTTCAGCTCCTGTGAGTGGAAGATGCTTTCTGAGCAGAGACTTCTGTGTTTAATCTCGTTCTTTTCTTCTCTTTTCCCAGATGGGGCTGGGTAAAACCATTCAAGCAATTGCCATTTCATATTACTACAAGAGTGAATGGCCTCTCCTGATTGTGGTGCCTTCCTCTCTGAGGTACCCCTGGGTGGAAGAGATGGAGAAGTGGATTCCAGAGCTGTCTCCAGACGACATCACCATCATCCAGAACAAAACTGATGTGGGGTGAGTAGAGCTGCTTATTCTGCTGGGGAAAGCCTTTGTTCTCTACCCCCTGCTCAAGGAGAGCCACCCTCTGGGATATCAGCCACTCCTGCCAGTTTTGTGTAGTTTTTTTAGAGTAGTTTCTCATTTCCTTTGAAGTTGAGAGACCTGGTTTTTTGCAAAGTGGCAAGTGCCTGTCTGCTGAAAATGAACTGCCTCCAGTGTGTCTCAGATTGAACATACACAGCTGTTTCTCAGCTCTGATGGATTCATTAGCTTCTGTAAAGCATTTTTTGAGAACTTCTGGTTAGGTTACAAAACGAGGAGGTAATTACTGTCAAAATTCTATTTAGTGCACTGAGAAAGCCTGCAAGTTAGAAGAAGTAATCCCTAAATAACTGGAAAGGTCATTGTGACCTAGGCTGTTCTATCTTTTCATGGGAATGTTTGGGTGTTGTTCTGAAACTTCAGTGTGAGGGAGACACTTGTGGCATCAGAAAGGGACCTGAGCACCAGGATGTGCCACCTGGAACCTTCCTTGTGGGGACCACAGAAATCCACCTGGAGAGGGGTTAAAGCTTCATTGCTGCTGAGGGTCAAGATTTAAGTTTATCAGTGGAATATGAGAACTAAAATGAGCCTTCTTTTTTTTTTAAGCTATTTAACTAAAAGGCACTTAATGATTACAGTGCTCATTTTGGAAAGGGGAAATGTGGAGTAAGGAAAACGATGGCAAAATCCTCTCCTTTTTATATTTTAAGAGTTTTTTTCAAGGAGTAGACCTTAACCGTTGTCACTTTTATTCAGCAGCAGGGGAAGATGAAAAACTTGGGTTTCTACTTGTTTAAACTTAACTCCCAGGAGGCTTCCTAGCTACAAGTGAGGTTGTGTTGAACTAATTAATATTTTAACATTAGAGAGTGTTTTATGCATTTGCAAGAAAATGCAAAAATACAACTGCCAAACTTGGTTTAGCATTTTGTTACATTCTGCTTCCATATGTTCAGCTTGGGTTTCTCTCAGTTCAGTCTTTTGCTTTTCTTCAAAACTTCAGCAAGTAAATTTACTGTTGGAGTGTTGCTTGACTTTTTGATTTTAACAGGTTAAAATACACTTGCTTAGGCATCAATTAAGGTCCTTGCAATTTCTGGCTAAATTTGAAATTGGATGTTTCTTGAGTAAATTGGTTCCACTGTGACTAAACAGATTTATCTGTAAATTTTTGTACACGCTTCCCAGAGGGATATGGGTTATTCCTGCTTTCCTGGTTGCCACATTTGCCAGGACAGAAGAGGCAGGGCCTGTGGTGCAGTGCCCACCCACTGCCTCTCCCCCTGCCAGCAGCATCAACCTGCACATGCACGTACTTTCTGCCTCTGGAATGCTCAAGGAAACTTCAGCTTGGTTTTTTTTTTGCTCTCTTGCCACTGAAGAAAAGACAAAAATCCTTCCAGCACAGCAGTGGTGCCTGGCAGGTGGGTGCAGCAGCTCTGCCCCTCGTTCTGGGGATTCCTGTCATCAGTTCCTGCGCTGCTCCAGGGCTCCTGAAGGGCCACAGTGCTCTCTAGTGATTTTAAAGGCAATTTGTGGACCTGTATGCATCTCTGAATTTATTATAATGAGTTCACTTCCAATTAAATACCAATTTTTCATCTTGTGCCTTGTCTGTTCCCTGCTTCCAGCTTTTTTGTTTTCTTCATGTTGTGTTTGAGCAAAAAAGCTGGATAGGCAGCTCTGGCAGGAATGCTTGTTCCAGGTGGGTGGGGTTGAGGCCAGACTGTCCCTTTACAGTGCCCAAATACTCCAGACAGTGATCTCAGGATGCTGTACCCAGAGCAGGCTTGCACAGACACATTGTTGCTTCAGCTGTTTGGGTGCTGATCCTGTGTGTTACTTGTTAACCGGGAGGTGGATTTGTCCCGTGTGACACTGTGGGCACAGGTTGAAGCAAGACAGTCAAGATACATGAAATTCCTTTTAAGTGCAGTTTATCTCTTCTGAAAATGATGATGAAACGTGTGTGTGAAAAGTGTGAGGCCTTTTAAACACAAAACCCAAACTTTACTGTTTGCCTGACAGCCCACTGGTCAATCAATCCAAAACCAGAGACATACAAACCTTCCTAAATTAATTTTCTATAATCTCTTTGCCGTGTTGCTTTTCCTACGGCGAAAATTTACCAAGAAAACCTGTGGATTTTTCTCTTCCAGGGGAATATCAACCAGCAAAGTAACGATTCTGG
>NW_020955335.1:37500-92903 GCF_003031625.1 Empidonax traillii | reverse complement strand
ACTGTTTGCCTGACAGCCCACTGGTCAATCAATCCAAAACCAGAGACATACAAACCTTCCTAAATTAATTTTCTATAATCTCTTTGCCGTGTTGCTTTTCCTACGGCGAAAATTTACCAAGAAAACCTGTGGATTTTTCTCTTCCAGGGGAATATCAACCAGCAAAGTAACGATTCTGGGCTATGGGCTGTTAACTTCTGATGCACAGACTCTGATAGACACTCTGTACAGGCAGAACTTCAGGGTGGTTGTGGTCGATGAGTCCCACTACATGAAATCCAGGAACGCCACCCGCAGCCAGATCTTACTGCCAATCGTGCAGAAGGCTCTGAGAGCTGTTCTTCTTACTGGCACCCCTGCTCTGGGCAGGCCTGAAGAGGTATTTGATGTCCTGTGTTGTGGTTTAGGGTTTTTTATGAGGGTGGTGTCAGTAATAAATGACGGGTTCTGTAGTTTTCTGGAGTACATACAATTTGCATCGTGACATCCTGAGGTGCACGGGGAGGCACAAGTACAGGAAACTAAATCAAGGTATTTTTGTTTCAGTTGGCTTTACAAAATTATTTCAAGCTTGTGACTTGAGACAGTGCTTCTTGTAAGAAATTAATCTCACAGGTAGCAACAGATTGTTGGGTGAAATGGAAAATAAAGACCCTGAGCAGAGAACAGTTCGTTTCCTTGGGGTGGGAGAATCTTTGGGGGACAAGAGCTTGTATTAAATCTTCTGCTTCATCATCTGATGTAGGAATATTCCTGATGTTCACATAAGTGGAAAAAAAATATATAAAAAATATATTGCTTGTATAACTGCTTGTTACAGTCCAAAACGACAGTTTTTCTTTTGAAGGAAGTTCAGCTTGTGGAGTTAGGGAGGAGCAGAGAGGAAACCAGAAAACACTTGGGTTTTTTTCACTGACCCCAAGAAAACTGCCTTTATTTCTCAGATGTAGAAATAAATGAAATATAAGGGCTGATTTGTATCCAGAGAACGTGTAAGAATTATATAAACAATACTGTACATTTTAGAGTTTCTCACTGTGTAAATAGAACTTATGCCAAGACCCTTTAATGATTTAATTTGTTCAGAGAGATTATAACTCGAGAAAGATATCCACTGTATGGAAAAGGGCTTGCTGTGTCACTAATGCTTGCATTTTAAGAAGCAGACTATACTTGGGCTATTACTTTTTTTTTTTTTTCTTTTTTTGATACAGCTTTTCATGCAGATTGAGGCACTGTTTCCAAGAAGATTTGGGACTTGGAGTGAATATGCCAAAAAATACTGCGATGCTCGTGTCAGGTATCACTGGAATTGCTTATTTGTTTTCTGATCTCTTTGATTATTGTTATTTCTGTGATGTTTCTTGTCATGTCAAGTGAGATAATCAGTAGGTAGCACCTCTGTACTTCTGTAACTCACCATTCTGCTTGGAAACCCAGGGGCAGGTACCATCTGCACCTTTAAAGAGGATTGGGAAAAGGATTACACTTCTTAAATTAATAAATTCCACTTTTCTTAAATAAAAGTGAAAGCTACTAAAGTTTGAAATACAGTTTAAGTGCCAGCATTCTCTTAAGTCAAATTGTTTACACATTTACTTTTGTTAGTATGAAGTTTCACCTTTAGCCCTGGAGTTTTTGACTCTCAGTCTCATGCTCATGTAATAATTTCTATCTCCTTTTATTGTGGGATCCAGGTTTTGTGTTATGCCTAAGTGGAAAAAAAAGTTACCAATACTTGTGTCTTTATTTTACAGCTTTACTGAGTAAAAGCAAGTGAATAAAACTGCCCAAAGCACAGCAGTGTTTGTAATTCTGTTTGGGGGGATCCGATGCAGTTCCTGTCCACCCCCTGCCTGCAATCTGTGTGGCAGCATTGCTCATGACACACTTTTCCACCCATGTAACTCATGATTTTTAACTCATTTTTCTCTCTTGCATCTTTCCTGAGTTCGTAAGTTTTGTGTGCTCTGAGTGATTAATTTAAGGAGGATTCCTTTCCCCCGACTTGCTGCCCTCAGCTTGATTTGAATGGTGGTTGCTCTAGGTATGATCTGAAGCAGAGGGGATAGAAGCAGCTCCAGTTTAAAATGCTTTTACCCATCTGACTCCATGTTCCAATCTGGAATGTGAGAAGCCACGAGAAGGGAAGAACCTTTAAAAAAATTCCTTGGCTGAAAAATTTCCTATCCCCTACTTTGAGTGTATTCAAAATAACAGATTTTGTCAAGTAAATTAGCTGGCAATTAGGTTTAATTTTTACAGTAATAATGACATGGTTTCACTTTCAGAAAACTTGTTTTTCTCCCTCCATCATACACATTTTATCAGGATTTCATTTCAAATACCATGGAAGAGCACTGTCTAATTTGCAGACAGAGAAATGCTATTTTTTCCAGGGTGTTTTGACTGAATGCATCTGTAATTTTCACACCACAAGTGTGTGTGGGCACAGCCTGGTGTAGCTACTCAATCAGAGACGATTAACTTATTTTTGGAGTGCCATAAATGCAATAAAAATCGAGTTCAGGGGTTGGCAGGCTTCTGGGGAATAACTTCTTCTTCGTGACTTGGCTGAAACCAAACATCCTGTGGGGTAATAAACTCCACAGATCTCTTTTGTGCATGCATTTCATGTTGGGGGGGCTTTCACTGAGGTGAAAGGTGAGCTTTAAACTCCTCCTGGGAGGTTTTGCCTCCCTTTCTGTTATACCCCCAGTGCTGAAATGGAGGGAGGAGACCTTTATTTACAAGGACAGCGATCTCATTTTTGTTATTGGATGATCTCTTGGCAATGTTGACAGTGCAAGGCTGCTGTTCCTGCTGCAACCCTTCCTTAAAAACAGCAAAGAATAAGGAAAACTGAATTAATAAATTCTTTCTTTTTTTCAACCTTCAGCTTTTTGACATTAAACCTATTTCCTCTACGTAACCACCGTCATTAAATAGTATTACATGTAAAGACAGTACCTTGAGCTTTAAATCCTCTGGCAGCAACTAGGAAGGAATTCTCAGGGAGGGAAAGACAGGAATATTAATGGTGATAGGTTCAGTTTTCCTGATGACTTTCCTGCCTATAATGGAATAAAGAATATTCTCATGGTGGTATATTCTTCTCATTTTCTGCCTCCCGTGGCCAGGGCAGTGCAGTGGGATTAGCAGGGGATTGTGGGGTCTCCTGGGAAGTTGAAGCAGCTCTGTCTGAGCACTGGAAGGAATCAGAAAGAAAACAATCATCTCTCTGGCACAAAGAGGAGCTCCAAGGGTTGTTAGCCAGTGTGGTTTCATATCCAATAGCCTGTCTTGAGATTAATTCCGTACTGAAGTTTTCCACTGAACTTGGAAGATCTGGTGTTGATTTTTTTTCATTTCCAGGTTTTTTGGGAAAAGAAAGCAGTGGGACTGTAGAGGAGCTTCCAATTTAGAAGAACTGCATCGACTTTTAAGTGCAATAATGATCAGAAGGCTGAAGAATGAGGTTCTGACTCAGCTGCCTCCCAAGGTCAGGCAGCGCATCCCCTTCGACCTCCCCCAGGCTGCAGCAAAGGTACATTTTGGCTACATTTTTGGTACACTTGTGCTACCAGCACCTTTGGTAGGAAACAGGAATATCTGTGTATCCATCTGCATTTACACGTGTGCCTGAGTGTTATATGCAGTTACAAAGGCTGAGTGAATACAAAGCACGGCGTGTCTGTTATTCTCTTTAAAATACAACAAAAAGAACGTTATAAAGCCATTTTTTTTTTGCACCAAAGATAAAATTTATCCTTATTTTTAGTACAACCTTCTTTTCTGTCTACTTTTCCCATAGATTTTGAATCGTACAGTTCCTTTTGGCCAAATTTGACAGAGTTCTCAAAAAGCCCTCAGTTCCCAAACATTTCATACTTGGAACGTGCACGTTGAGGTGGAAGGTGCTTTGTCCTGTGTGTGTAACCACTGGTCTCTTCTGCCAACCAGAACCTGAGCGCCACTTTTGCAGAGTGGGAGAAACTGATGAGAAACCTGAATGCAGATGCCACTGAAAGCCACTTCTCCCAGGTGATGAGTCTGATCACACGGATGTACAAAGAGACAGCCATCGCCAAGGTGAGCGTGGAAGGCTCCTCCTAATCAAAGAGACACTCCACAAACACCCAGGGTGTTGCATTAATGATCACTGATCAGTTTTGTTGCTAACTGTCATCATTACTTTCATAGTTTTTGTAAAAGATATTGAAAATTGCGTTTGACACAATAGGATTCTATGACTGCTTACATAGAGCAATGTTTTATGATTATGGTATCGTGAAAGAATCAGAATTAATTTCTGATCAGAAGGTTATCAGAATGAGGGTATCTGCATCAGTGCAGATGCAGAAGTTCTGCTTAAAAACTACCTTGTCCCTGTGAAATATGTTTGGGTTTTTTCCAAATATGGATTAGAACATCAGATAAATGTAATTAAAAAGGGGGTTATCTACATCTTAATTGGAAGAAGTGCCATGTAATTATGTGATGTTTCCAGGGTAATTTTTTTCACTCTGAAGGAATGAGTTGGGTTTCTCAAAGGCACCAAATGGTGGCATTTTTTAAAATCTGAATCATTTTATACTTAGCAATGTTAGAGTTTGATAAAGTCTTAACCTGGATAACAAAAGGTGTGGAACTTTGCCTTTTTCTGTTACAAGGGATCAAAAGGCATTAAAATAAACTGTCTATTTGAACATAACAATGCTGAGATGAAACACACTCTCTTACTCCAGGCAGGAGCAGTGAAGGATTACATCAAAATGATGCTGGAGAATGACAAGCTGAAGTTCCTGGTGTTTGCCCACCACCTGAGCATGCTGCAGGCCTGCACAGAGGCTGCCATAGAGAGCAAGGTAAAGGGAACAGCTGTGCTCAGATTTCCCTTCAGATGCACAAACACACACGCAGGAGCTGTGTCTGAACTCAGGACAGCTGCACGTTGGCTGCAGGAGTTGAGGGGTTTACACATGTACAGAGCAGTGCCCCTTGCTTCAAAGGGATCCTGTGGTCTAATGTGAACACACTCTTATCTGCTCTGATACTTTATTATTATTAAATCAATGCTGGAGGCAGTTGTTTCCCAACTTTTTCTACCAGTGGGCCCCTGTCTACTTTTTTGGGTTTTAACAGCACATTATCATCTCCCCTGAATGTTTCATTCAAAGCAGTAAAACTGTTGGCAGACAACTTTCACATTATTCTTATCAGGGACCCTCAACTCTTGCTGGCAGTGCTGGCTGACTTTGCTGGTTTATATTGTTATCATCTTTTAAATGCTTGGAATTTTAATCAAGCATGCCAGGGCAATTCCGGGTTCTTGTGTGGAATATTCCATGTTGAGATCCCTTGTTTGTTCTATCTTCTGCTTTTGTAACCAGGGAATACTAAGCCTACACTTGTCTAGATGGAGGCTTCATTGTAACTCCAGCTGATGTATCCCAGGAACAGAACAGCTCTTTCCATGTTTTTCTTGGGGCACAGAGGGGGATTGGATCCAAAGCAGCCCCTGACAGTGTCACTTTGTGTCTGCTCTGGTGTTACAGGCTCGCTACATTCGCATAGATGGGAGTGTCCCCTCTGCAGAGAGGATTCACCTTGTCAATCAGTTCCAGAAGGATCCTGACACCAGGGTTGCTATTCTGAGCATTCAGGCAGCTGGGCAGGTAGGGTGAATAATATGCTTGAGGGTTATAGGTACTGGAGGCACTGGTGACTGAAGTGATTTAATGAAGGCAATTTATCTTCATGCAATTTGTCTTTTGCATACTCAGGTATTCTTTTTTTTTTTTTTTGCACTAATCACATTCACTGTTTTAAGCCTCTGTTGAAATGACTTGGGGAAAATGACGATAAGCAGCAGCAAGTCATTCTTGAATAATCAGGAAAAACTCCATTTCATTAAGAATTCCAGATTAATAAGAAATAAGTGTTGCTTCCATAATGTAAAGCAATATGTCCTTTGAAGGACTTTTTTAATCTTACTTATCCCTATATGAGGCCCAAGGTAGAAATCAATATAACAGGCCCATCTGCTGTCGAGGTGGCCTTTCTTTCTTTCCTATAAAAATGTCCTGTACAATCTTTAGCTTCTTTTGCTTCAGGTAATCAGTTGCCTGTGTGTGGAACCTTTGTTCTAAAATGCACCTCCCTGTTCTGCTCAGGGTTTAACCTTCACTGCTGCCACCCTCGTGGTGTTTGCTGAGCTGTACTGGGACCCAGGCCACATCCAGCAGGCAGAGGACAGGGCACACAGGATCGGGCAGAGCAGCTCGGTGAACATCCACTTCCTCATCGCCAAGGGCACCATGGACACCCTCATGTGGGCGATGCTCAACCGCAAGGTGGGTGTGGGCAGGAGCCAAGGGACCAGGAACCACCCCCTGTTGTTCAGGGAGCACTTGGCCGAGGTGATGGGATGGTTCACATCTGCAGGAGGTGGTGGATTTATCTTCCAGCCGTTTGTTGCTCTGGTTGTTCAGTTTACAATTTTAAGGTGTTCTGCTCACTCGTAACAACTGGAATTTGTTATGGTTTTCCTTTTAACTGAATGAGTGCTGTGCCTTAACTAAACTTCCTTTCTGAGAGGCAGAGGCATTCTTAGGTAATTCTTCAGCAGATCCCAGATTACACTGATCTCATCTTCTGTTGCCATTTTCCACCGGTGTTACCCAGTTGTTGTTGGGAATCCTAGAACCACAGAATGGTTTGGGTTGGAAGGGACCTTAAAGCTCATCCTGTTCCACCCCCTGCCATGACAAGGACACCTTCCACTAGCCCAGGTTGCTCAGAGCTCCATCCAGCCTGGCCTTGGGCACTTCCAGGGATGGGGCAGCCACAGCTTTTTTGGGCAACCTCTGCTAGGGTCTCACTGCCCTCCCAGGGAAGAATTTTTCCTGATATCCCACCTAACCCTGCCCTCTGTCAGTGTAAAGCTGGGATAGTTCCAATCTGCTTTTTTTTCGCTTACTGGGAAGATCTTGGACAGTTCACAGGACTAAGAAAAAGAATGTGACCGTTTTGCTTCTGTGACCTTTTTGCAGCCTTTGGTACCACTCATCAGTGTCTTGCCTTGGTAACTGAGGTGTGTCAGTGCTCTGGGAGCTCCTGTGTTCTGGCACTGCCACAGGTGTCACTGGAGAAGGAACTGCTTTAAGCACCTGGTGTCAGCATCATTTGGTTCTGTGATCACAGAGGGTTTATTCTGATGCAAAGGGCAGCTCCTGGTTGTGGCTCCTGCCTTTGGCTGCCCCTGTGCTTCTGTTGGTTTGTTCTCCACAGCTGCTGCAGGGAGAAACTGGTGCCCATTTGTTTGCCAGTTTATTCCTCCTCTTCAGAAAAATAAACCACTGCCTAAAGAATCCAGGTGCAGCTGGGGAATGAAATTCTGTGCTCTGCTTCTTGGAGGTACCTCTGAAAACATCTGTCAGGCTGGTACATCATGAGTCTCCTTAAATGTGGCACAGATGGGGCTCAGTAATTCAACAACAATTTACCTTGCAAGTTCTGTCACTGGGCTGCTGCTTTCAATTAATTCTGCCTTTGTTCGTCTCCACATGCCAAGCAAAACAATATTAAGACTGTGAGACGTACACAATCATATATTCTCCTTTAAGTTAATAAATGCTGACATTTTGTGTACAGCTTCGGTACTCAGACTGTGCTAAATACAGGACTTGGCATCACTCTTGCACACATGGATGCTGGAGGAAGAACAGGTTTCATCACTTGTTCTGAATTACAGCAGTTTATGCCATTGCAAACCCTGACTTGGGTTTGCAGGGGAAGCAGATTGAGTGGTTATGGGTGAATTAAGTTTTTCCCAAGGCGTGAATTCCTTGGAAACTTTCTGCAGCTGTCTCTCTGCAGGCCAAAGTCACGGGCAGCACCCTGAATGGCAGGAAGGAGAAGATGCAGGCTGAAGAAGGGGACAAGGAGAAATGGGATTTTCTGAGTTTTGCTGAGACCTGGACCCCAAATGAAAGCCTGGAAGATCCCAAAAATGAACTTTTATTTACGCACGTAAGACTTGCTTCTTCTGTTTTATTTCATTTTAAAAAAAACTTCTAACTGTTGTTTGCTTGAGCTTTCTGTGCACTGCAGACTTACTAAGGGAGAAACACTAAATAAGTAGGAAAAAGTGATGTAAAATCCATTTTATATAATATACCAGTTCTGTGTATTTGTTTTCTGGTCGTGCTATTTCAGAATTTTCCTGAGAATTATGAAAACACTTTTCACAGAACAGGAGAGAAATGTTGGATTGCTTTTTCTGCTCACAGTTTGGTCTTAAAGGAAGGGATCTTTCATTTCTGTCCTCAAAGCAGAAACAGCTGCTTGTATTAGAGGGGAATATTAATGGAGAAAAATAATAATTTTAACACCATCTGATGCAGTCACAAGTGGGGTTAAGAGGCCATCTCCATGATTCTATAATTCTCTCTTTCTCTCCTAGTTTGAGAAGGAAAAGCAGCACGACATCCGTTCCTTCTTTTCACCAAAGTCCTCCACGGAGAAGAAACGCAAAAGACTTTCTGGCAGTGAATTGTTACAGAATGATACAGAATCTTCTGAGGCCACACAAGAGGAGGAAGCAGAGAAGAGGGATGAGAAGCTGGATTCCCCACCAGGAAATGGTGGGGATGCCGTTTGCCCTGAGATCACCTGTGAACACGGAGCCAAAAGAGCCAGAAGCATGAGCGGATCCACCCTAGGCAGCGGCAGTGACAAAAACAAAACCTCTCTGACTGGAGAAAAGCCCTCTGTGTTTTCAGAAATAAACAGTGAACCCCCTCCTCGTGGCTTAAACACCTGCAGCAACAGCACAGCTGTAAATGGAGTTTGGCACTGCAGGGTTTGCACCTACACCAACCACGAGCTGCTGCCCTCCTGTGAGATGTGCAGCTGCCCCCGGAGCGACGACGGTGAGTGTGGGACACAGCGGGCACCTCTCCTTCCACTGGGGACTCACCCCAGAAAATACTCACCTTTTTTCTTCCCCTTTCAAAACTGAGCAACGTGGTATCAGTGTTTTATTAGCTTTATTACTGTATATTTGTCACAAGAGACGTTATCTGCAAAATAGGGCTCACAGCAGCTCATAGGAGATTTCTTGTACTAAATTTTTGTCCAGCTATCTGGAAAAATTGATGGGACATTTTTATAAGTCTGTGCCCATATTTGTCATTTCAGTTGTAAATGAAGGAGTAAGTTTTTTTTACTTATTTTTTTTTTTTATTTGTTCCTTTTAAGTCTTTGTGCTTGTTCGAGTAAGGACAACTTCTGAATTTTCCAGGTGTAAATCAATGCCTGGAAAACTGCTCTGTGAGTTTGTGGCATACAATGGCTGTACAGAGTATAGAATTGCTACCTGGATTACTTATTTTATGTATTTTGACATTAGCTTGGGGGTGTGAGATAGCAGAAATAAAAACTTTAGTTCTGAGGGAGTAACCACATGGAACAAATTTACCTCCAGTTTCCTGAGGGGTTGCACCACAGTAATATCAGAGAATAAAATGCCATTTCTTTGTATTTCAGTGACATGGCTCTGTCTCCAGAGGGGTGCTGATGAGGTACCTGTTCAGACAACATAAATCCTCACTTTTCTGATTTCTTCATCTTCAGTTGAGAGAACCTGTGAAGATCCCACGAGCCAAACTGAGGAGGACGTGTCAGAGAGTCCCAGGAGAAATGAGAGAGCAGAGGGCAGTGCTGAGGGTGGGACAGCAGCTTTGGGGCAAGTGCAGGATGGAGACAGTGAAAAAAAGTGCAGAGAAGGTAAAGTGGGGCTCCTGTGAAATGGTTGTGTCCTGCTGGGAACTGAATTAAATGCCTGGGGCATCAAAGACAGCTTTTAAATAAAACTTCCACCTCTGAAACACAGACACGGGTACAGGCACTGTAGCCTGGGACATTTGTTGAATTTTGATGGTGGATAAAGCAGCCTTTCCATACAGATCCTGCAGCAACACAGCTCTGGCTGCTTAAAAACTGTGCCAAACTATCATCCCAGAGTCTGTGGAGCTTTATTGGGACTGAGGGCACCTCCCTGTGCTCAGGACAGCTCTGGCAGAACAGATGATGGCTCACTCAGGAGACACAGAAAACCAAACTGCACAAATACCTTCATTCCTTGTGCTTGAGCTGGGCATCTTCTGTTGGTCTGGAATTGGACACGTGTGGTATTATTTTAATGTAAGAATAGAATGAGTTGAAGAAAAAAATTCTTAATATCAACATCTTTTCACAGGGGATGAAGATAAATCAGACACATTCCAAATATATGATGGGCTCCTGTTTTGTGCAAGCAGGAACACTGACAGAATCCACCTGTATACAAAGGTAAGCCTGCAATGTGCATGGTTATTGTCACTTTAAAATTGCAAAGGGAAATGCTGCCCACTGAAATGTGTCTGTGTGCTCTCATTGGTTATGTCTGATGTAAAAAGAGCAATATTTTTGCGTGAGCTGACATGGACAAAAGTGAGGTAGTTTATCATTCCAGGGTTTTTTCCCCAGTGGAATTAAGTAATTATTAGTAATAATTAAATACTCATTCCCTTGAGACATAATTTCTAGCACTTCTCTTGTCTTACAAAATTGGGCTGATGCATTGGATCATTGTTAGAAATGCCAGTGATGGTTGGTTAAGATTCCTGTTTTATTATTGGTGTCTTCTCACAAAGTAATTTTATAGAACACCATGCAAGATTAAAATAAAAATGGCAGTGAACCCTGACAGAGCAGGTAAATCAAATATTGTCCCCACATTGTCAGGAAGCTCAGCGTTGGTGCTGTCAGTCAGTAACTCCCTCAGCAAGGCACATCCTCATTAATCTGCAGTGCTGGTGGGAACACAGACCAGCAGTCAGGAATTTTCCAGGTCACTGTTCAAGGAGGAGTCAGGACTTTCCAATTCCTTCTTTTTTTGTGATAGTAAAGTTCCCTGGGAAGATTTCTTCCAATTACAGAGTGAGTGAGTCAGTGTGTTCAGGTGCAGCTGCAAAGCAGCCCAGGTAACTGAGGGCAAGGCTCTGAGATAATACATTTTTGTTAGGCTGATAGAGATTATGGCTTTAAAAATTAAGTGGAGAACTTTTTCAGACATAAAAAAAAAAAAAGTTTAACGTAATAAACAATGCCTGAGAATTCTGATTTTAAAGTGTAATGAAGTGACATTCTCAGTCTACAATCATTCATTTCCCTTAGAAATTCAGTCAAGAGGATTGTAATTTCAGTTTCTTAATGTAAGGCAGTTCACGTGTATGAACTGTTTGCAAAGAAAAAACGTCAGTTATATTAAAAGTTAATTTTTTCAGCCTTTTTACCATGTTGATGTGAATCATGTTTCTTGCATTTGTGCTGTTATCATCCCTCTGTGCCTTATTGTTTGTTCTGACCCTGAGGCACCAAATGGAGTAGGGAGGGAGGATAATTCACTTGGAACAGATTATTTTCCTCCTAGACTGTGCTACATTGCATCTGTAAACAAAACTGTTTGCTTGCCTAGGATGGGGAGCCCCTGAATCATAACTTCATTCCACTGGACATTCAGCTGGATAACTGGGAAGATTTACCAGAGACCTTCCAGCATAAAAAAAATCGTGCTCTGGTAAGAACAAGTTCCACTGGCACAGCAATATCATATTTAATGCCGAGGAATTTGACTGACTTCTTAAAAAAATAAATGCAGAACACTTCCAGGCCTTGGGATCGAGGCACAGCTCCATCCCAGCAAGCAGATCTTAGGGATGCTGATGTGAATATTAATCATGCAGTCTGGCACTCTGGCAAATTATCCTGCTCCTGTTCACATGTCATGGAGAGAATCAGCCAGGGAATCCAATTTCTCCTTTACAGGATTAGTAACCAACATTGATAAGTCAACAGAACAGCTTTAGGAGGGTTCTGATTGGAGCACACCAGGAACAAGAATGTTCTGGATTGTCCCAGGGCTGCAGTTCTGAGCAGGCTCCACTCTCACCCTTCCCTTGGGCTGTAACAATTCCCAGAGCAGTGTCAGGCCCAGCTCCACTGACACGTTCAGTTAATTCAGGACTAAAGATCCCACTGATGATGGGGTTTGAGGAGCACAGTAACACTGCAAACCCCAGTGCTCAGGGAAGCAAATCCAGATGTGAAATATCATCTACTTCACTTAGATTTCTGTTTGGGAAATCACATTCTGTTGTGTAGGAACAAAGAGATTCCTTTTGTAGATTCTCCAACAAGGTTGGAACTTCAATCTGTCAGAGGGACACGTGGCTGATTGACCCAGCTGTTCTGGGAGGCAGCAAATGAGAGGGACTTACAAATGTTGCCAAGGGATTTCAAAGCCATTTGTTAGACTGGGTTAAGAATTCCAGGGGCAGTGGGTGGCACTTATGGATCTTCCTGTCCCTCAGCCTTCTGCTCCAGATTAGAAGATCCATATTGGTAAATGTTCCTAAGAAGAATCACGGAAATACTTTCCTGTTTCTGTTTCCATGGTGTCCTGCTGTTCCACTGACTTCTTTGTTCCTGCTCCAGCTCTGAGGAGCTGAGAGTCTTCTGGGCAGTTTTACATTCGCCATGGAAAAATACCTCATGGAGACAAAGAAAATCCCTGTCATCTTGAAATGTGGAAGTTTGTTCCTGGATGGAGCTGGAGTCCCAACTAAGTCCATACTGCCAAAGGATTTATTCTTCCCACAGCTGTGTTCACAGCCAGCCTGACCCTGACTGTGGTGGGCAGTTGTACCTCTGTGGGGAACAGAGTGGAAAAATGGAAAGGGGAAAAAAAAAACCACCAAGCCACTCGTTCACTTGTCATACTGTTACTCCCATTTATTTTCTTTGGAGAAATGAGAATGGGATTAAATAATTTTTCCCCTACACGCACCCTAAAGTAAAGAGCCATGTTAGAAATCCTGAATTCCTATGCAGGGCAGTTTTTCCCTCAGTTCCTCAGTGTTCTGTGATTATGTTATTGAGGAAATCCATTAATCAGTCATGCCAGTCCTGCCATTTTTACAGCTTCAAAGGTTTGGGGGGTTTTTTTGTGGTTTCCCAGCCTGTAAGAAAACTGTTTGATTCAGTCCCAGAAATTAAGTTCCTCTGAGCCCCTTTATTTCATTGTACTTTCATATTCTAAATGCAGAACAAGGAAAGGTGACCAATATCATGCTCCAGTCTCTATTTCCATTCTGAAATACTTTGTTAAGCAGTTCATCAGTTTTTCCTCAGGATCCTGCGGTCGTGTCAATTTGAGATTTCTGGGAAAGATGAAGGGCAGGTTAAACTGCTCAAACTTTGACTATTCCAGCAGGTGAGGGAGGGGGTTGCAGTTTGTATGCAGAATGACTTGCAGGGACCCTCTCTGACTGTGCCAGCTGTTTTCAGCCAGTGTTGAACACATCAATCCCAGCACTCTCTAGTGGAATTATTTCTGGGTAATGCCTGTCCTGCTGCTGACAATCATGTTCTCTGCCAGATCCTGAGGTTTGTGAAAGAATGGACTCAGCTGACAGCAATGAAGCAGAAGATTGTCAGAAGAAGCGGTCAGATATTTTACAGTCCCGTTCATGCTGCAGAGGAGTTGTCTAAAAAGCAGTCTGGTGGCAGCAGCACAAAAAGGTATGTGGGGTTTAGTTTTAATTCCTCTAACTGGAATTGCTGCAGGAAGTTTGTTAAATTCTCCAAGTGTTTCTTCACCTCTTGATTGTGTCCTTCCATGAAATGTAGGAAAAACCTGTGAAGGTGTTAAAGTGATTTAAAAGGTTTTACTTTAGAGCAGTTGTGTTTTGTGTGGTTTCACTTGGAAATGAAGGAGAGAGTTCAAACATAACTAGCAGAGCAAAGAGTCCTCCAGAGCTTGTAAAGATTCCAGGATTATCCAGAGTGTCACTGAGACTTCACCTGCCTGGAACAAAGTGCCTGTCATTTTTAAATGACAGTATCAAATTGCTGTCATTTTTAATTGTTACACACAAACCAGCTGTTTGCTGGTTAGAATTTGGGTTTAGAGAAAGATATTTCTATTTAATTCAGAAGCACGGTGAAGTTTCTTTTCCCAGACTTTATTCATTTTCCCTCCAGAAAATGAGGAATGTTTCAAGATTGGTCCAATATGCTGTTCCAATGTTGCAGCAGCAAGAGTGGACACTCTGTGAGGGAGATGGTTCCTGTGACTCTTTGCCATTCCCAGGTACATCAGCAGGGAGGATGTGGCAGCAGCCTCGCTCTCCAAAGCCGCCAGCGCCGGGGGCAGCGTCCGCCTCATCTGCAGGGAACGGGGGACTGCTCCCAAGAAAGAAAATGCTCCTGCTGAACAACCCACAAAGTAGGTTTATTGGTGCAATAAGGTGATTAAGCTCTTTTTCCACAGGGTTGGTTTTTGCTTTTTTTTTTTTTTTTTTTAGGTAGTAATATTATTTGCTGAGTGTCTGCCTTGCCGGAGTGCAGGAGTTACATGGGAAACTTGCTGTAGTGCTCATGAGCTGGGCTTTGTTTTTATAACAGTTGAGATGATATCTGATGTCTGCAGACAGAGCTGCTAATTAACTGAGGCTGATTAAAACAAAACAACGATTCAGTAAACAAAAAAGAGTGTGAGCTGAGCCTGCCTGTGGGGTCGACAGCAAACTCAACACGTCAAGTTTTCTTTTATTTAGCCTCAAAATTTAGAAAAAAGAGAGAAATTATTATGAAAATTCTGGACAGAAATTGCCATTTAAAAAAAATTTTTTTTAACAAGCAGTGTTTGTCCTGCCTTATTTGGAGCAGGAAAGCAAGAGGTACCCACAGAGATTGTAAAGAGAAAGCAGGAGGTTTCCTTTGACTTTTTTACTTCTGTTAAAGGGGGGGCTGAAACATTTTACTTTTGTATGTGTCTACGCCTGACAAACCCCACCCTTTTTTATGAATACAGTATAATTTCAGCTAATGTAAATGTCGTGAGATATGCAGAAGAAAAATCTGCCTTGTTACACTGTCAAATGCTGTCTAAGTGGAGATGTAAGCCGGGTGGAGGGTGTGCAGAGTGCAGAGGTCAGTCTGAAATTGCTACTTCAGAGCAGAGCAGACACAGTGCATAAAACTGAACGGTGGGGCTGAATCCCTCCTTTACCCACAGCTGGGCTTTGTTCTGGGCCACAGGTTGCTTTCGGACGCTGCAGGAGGTCCCTCAGCCCCTCATTGCCCGCAGAGTGACGGCTCTCCCCAGCCCCGAGGGTACCTGCAGGCCCTGGACAGCCAGGGGGCCCCGCTGTGCCTGAGCTGCCAGCAGCCCACGGCACCGCTCCCACCTGCCAGCCGCGCCTGGGACACGCGCTTCTGCTCCCACGCCTGCCAGGAGGATTTCTCCATCCGCTCCAGCCAGAGCTACCTCAGGGCCAAAGTGTTCGAGGTGGAGCGCGGAGTGTGCCAGTTCTGTCACCAAAACGCGCAGGAGCTTTATCTCAGCGTCAGAGACGCCCCCAGGAGTCGGCGCAAGGAACTGCTGGAGAACTCGTGGATGTCCCACCTCCCACTGGGGCAGGTAACTGTTGGGGTGCAGTTACAGCTCATCTGGGGACAGGCACTTCAGAGAAACCCACAGATTTAACATAGAAAGTCAACCCAGCATGAACAACAGAACAAGAAATAAAAAAGTCCTTAATCCTTAACAATCAAACTGAATCCCATTGACTTCTAACAATTTTTCTATTCCACCGTCTTTTAACAGATTTTTCATCTCTAGAAGGCACAGGCATCGAAGTTCTGACTCTGTAAGGGTGAACGTAAATACCAGGGCGGGTTGTACAGTTCAGGCTGGGTTGAAAACATGCCAACTTCTTACACTTGTTTGCTTCTCCAGTGGGAGTAACTGAAAAATGCCAAGGCTGGCTTTGTTTTTCCTGATGAAAACTATAAATAGGTGCCTGTCGTTGTTCTGCTGTGGTGTGCACACATAGCTCAGGAGTGTCTCACCCCCCTGCCCTGTCCTGTGTTTGCTGCAGCTGAACGAGATGCTGCGGAGCCCGGCGGAGGGGCAGTTCTGGCAGGTCGATCACATCCAGCCCGTGTTCAGCGGAGGGGGACAGTGCTCCCTGGACAACCTGCAGACTCTGTGCACAGCCTGCCACAGGGAGGTCAGTGTGCTGGGGCCGGGAATCCCGGCCCTCTCCCCTGGAGTTGGAGACTGCAGGCAGGCTCCTCCCCAGCCCTGCAGAACCCCCTGCCCTCAGCCCCTCCCTCCCACATGGCAAAGGTGGAAAGGCAGCATTAAACTATTGTAATATGACAGTTTGCTCAGGATCTGGGAAAATGCCACCTTAATAAAAATCAGCATTTTATTATGCTGTGCACTGCACAATCAGCCTGGAGTTCAGCTGGGGGGCTGATGCTTTCCCTGGGCACAGAGGTGCCAAGTCTCAGCACTCACTGACAGACCTGTCTCTCTCTTTGCAGAGAACTGCCAAGCAGGCCAAGGAAAGAAGCCAACTGAAAAGAAGGTCTTTGGCTACAAAGTACGGCTGTGACATCACCAAATTTTTTGTGAAGATGTAAAACGCCAAATCCCTTCAGGTATAATGTAACACTAAACCCAGTACACTTATACAGTTTTCCTCATGCACTGATTCAACAGGAACCTCTTTAGCTCATCAGTGCTGCTGGTAGAGAGGAGAAAATATGGAATTAAAACCAAGGAATCATTTGTAACACTGATGGTCAGAGGGCATCCAAAGTTTTGTGACTTAATTATGGTCATATCTTTATGACCCTGTGGCTTAAAGATAAATTTCTGCAGGTAACCTTACTGCACTGAGCCTGACTTACAGGACTCTGGGATTTAGAACTGATGGCACTTGAATGCTGTTTTTGTACTTAACCCAGCTTGTATTAAATCTTATTCATGATAAGGAATACTAAATATTACCAATTATGTCATCAAAGTAGTTCCTGGGAAATGCTACAGTCACATTTTCCTTAATAAGATTGCTGGTTATTTTGGACTGCTTACCTGCCTTTCTTTACAGTTCCTTTAAATAAATACAGTTCTTTTTCCTGGTGATTTTGTTCTCTGTCTCTCCTCACCCCTGGCACGCTGGAAGGCAGTTGTAAGCTCCTAAATCACAGCTGTGCACAACACATCACGTCTCCTGAAAGGATGTGGCTGAAATTTCAACTCCATCTAGTTAAAATAAGCTGAAGTGCTACCCTGCTGAGAAAAATTCTTAGAAGTTATAAATGTTTTACTGCAAAAAGGAATGTTTAAGACAAGGTAGTTGCATAACTGCACCATTTTCTGTAGAGTCAAACTCACTGGACCCTTCCAGCAAAGATGCTTTTAGGTAATAAAGACACCTTTGGGTAACAGCCTGAAAAAAAACACTGGATGATGTTTGTGGTGCCTGAGTATAATAAAGGAATGATCTCTCCAGCAGTTTAAAGGACCAAGTAAGTGTGAGGGATTGTTGAGTTTATACAGCCTTTACAAGAGTCCACACTGCAGTGTAAAACTTGATTAGAGAGGAGGAAACCAAGGGGATCAGGGAAGAAGCTTAAGTTAAAGTTTAATTAATCAGTAATTAGCCCAGTGCACTTTCTTTTAAAGAAGCTACACCGTTAAACAGCAACTACACCGGTGTTTATCTTACTTACCCCTTGGCCAGAGGAATTTCTCTCACACAAACCACCTAGAGAACAAATTCCGTGACAGCACTTTCCCTGAAGAAAATTCACGCTGCTTCATCCTGAAAAATGCATTTCTACTTGCTAGAGCATTATCTGAGGAAAACACTCTGACCCCTGTCCCCTCAAAGGAGCTTTAGGGCAACACTGGGACCCTACTGTCAGCAGAACTCAACTCCTACACATCATGTAGTCACAGTCTAAACAATGTCCTTCCTGGGTCAGATTCTCATGCAAGGAGGGAATGGAAAAGCATGGGAATGCTGGGAGCCAATAATAAATTCATATTTATTGAGTAATGTCCACAATACTGTAGCTGTTTGTACATTTCGTTGTGTGAAGTGATGCTGATTTTTTGCTGATTCTCATCGAACACATGGAGGTCACTGTGAAGCAACATTGGCATGAACACGTCGGTGTCTGATGGTACCGGGGGGGTGAGGGGCCAGCAGGTGACAGAATGTTCCATCCTCACAGCAAAGCCACGGGACAGGCAAACAGCCTCTGGAGATACCAGCACGTTGCTCACAGTGAGACACCTCTGCAGGGCTCATTTCACACAGCTCTGGTCCTCGCACCAGGGAAGGGGATAAAGTTCCCCAAACCATCAGTGCAGGCTCTCAGTGTCCAGTTCTAGCCCCATATGTCATTATTTCTGTTTGGGAGAAGGGACAAGATCTTTTTGGGCAACAACTGCAATGCCAGGAAGGCTTGGCATGAACTACAGCGTAGTGTATACTTTAAATAAAAATAAGGGTATTTTAGAAGTACTTGAAATTTAGTGATTAACCAAAACATACTGGGCTCTGTAATTATGATTAGCAATAAATATAAATTACTTATGTTTTTAGATCAATTTAAGTAGACTAATGTCACTTGATAAAGTTTGATCCAGAAGTGCAGAGCAGCACATTCTGTAGGAATTTCAACATGAATATTTGCACACAGCCCATTCAGGTCCATAATTAACCAAGCTAATGCAAAGAAAAGAAAAGATGCTCCCTTTGGGGGCAGAAAGGAGGTTGCTACATTTTCTTTCCCGAAGATCTGACTGAAACTACTTGTGAAGCCGTTCCAACCCTCCAAGGTGAGTTGCTGCAGACACCCCTCAGGTCTGCCAACCCCCGTCCTCGGGAATGGTGCACGCGGTGTCTCCTCAGCACAGCCAGTCCATCTGCAGCATTCCTTCCTTCCTTCCTTCCTTCCTTCCCTTCCCTTGCCGCGGGAGCGAGCCCCGCGCTGCTGTGAGGACACGAAGATGATGGGCCAGTGGCTCAGAAGAAGGTGGTGTCGGCAGAGAAGGCCCCGGCCAGGCGGAAATCCTCCCTGGTGAGGACGCTGTACATGCGCTGCGGCAGAGCCTTGGAGTAGGGCGCGGGCCGGGGCACGGCCGAGCGCAGGATCACCTCCCGGCCCGTGGGAGGGGGGAACTCCGACTGCACCCCCTGCCTGCGCTCCTCCGGACAGCCTGAGCGCCGCAGCTCCTCCTCCAGCGGCGCCTGGACCTGGGAACAGAGCACAGGCACGGTGACAGCACGGCCGCTGCCTCCAGGCACTCGGAAAATACTTCTGAGGAGGAGCAGAAATGGAACGCGCCAGAGGGCT
The DNA here is from genome assembly GCF_003031625.1 of Empidonax traillii. Taxonomy (NCBI): domain Eukaryota; kingdom Metazoa; phylum Chordata; class Aves; order Passeriformes; family Tyrannidae; genus Empidonax; species Empidonax traillii. The sequence continues at coordinate 73,631 of NW_020955335.1, read as the reverse complement.
AAATGTGCACGCAGAGCGGGGCACTGATGGGATGCCGAGACACAAAGCGCACGGAACCAGATGGAATAACCTGCACGTGTGAGTGGGGAAGCTCAGCCCGGATTAAGCTCCTGATGTTCCGGCAGTGCGAGTGAGGGTTGTGAGCAGCAGGAACGGCCCCTCCTCAGGCACGGCTCTCTCCTCAGCTCCCTGGGGAGGCCAGGCCAGCCTCCTCTCTAAAATCATCTGTACCACCACTGCAGTCCTGCCAGTCACCTGCCTGTGCAGACTCACACCCGGCTGCAGGGGGAGTGCAGTGCAGAGCAAGGGAGCATCTGAACCACCTCCCCCGGTGCTCATTGCCTCACACTCAACAGCAACACTGCCCCTGCACACTGCAACAAGGGCTGGCCTGCCCAGTAAACATTCCCTAATCACACCCACCTCTGGATACACCCCCCCCCAACAGTACCCCAACAGGGTCCTGCCCAATTTCAGCATGTACAGCTCCAGCCTGGCACTGTCACTGAGGTTTGGCAGAACCCCCTGCATGACCCTCACGGTCCCTCAGAGCCTCCCCTCTGCTCCAAACCCTCTCCCACACTCAGGAGTGGGGGGCCTGGCACTACCTGGCTCTGCAGTTTGTGCCACAGAATTCACCGTGGACAAGCACCACTTGTTCCCACAAGAACAGCTCTAGCAAACCAACAGAGAGGATGCTCCCTGTGCTGCACTTTGTGGAATTACCCCAGTTCTTCCCCAAATATCACTGTACAAAGAGTTCCATAGTTTCAGTAAGTCCTGGTATCAAGAATGCAAAACCCAGGGACCGTCCATCCCCCCAAAACATCTGCTCAACAAACAAATAGGGATGGCAAAAGAGAATATAAAGCATGACCACATATTTCAGCATCAGAAAACATCGATATTCACTTGAAGAAATGTTTTTGTTTGCATTTTTGTTTGGTTTGGGAATGGGTTCGTTTGTTTTTGTTGTTGTTGCTTTTGGTTTTTTATTGAGAGATTTCACTCTCTTTTCACTACCTGTTATTGTGCTCTAAAAATAAAGTCTGTGAATGCAGAAAAACCATTCTGGAAACACAAAGTTATTTTTATGCTTAATACATGAACAACAGTACGAACTAATTCTAGCTTCTCTACTATCTCTACCAGAAGGTTCAACTCTACGCAGCTTGGGAAGATGAGTGGGAAAGGAGGGACAAAGTTGGTTACCTCATCAGAAGATTCAGTCAGCTTGGAAAGGGATGAGAAAAGAACCAGTGATGAAAGACAGAAACAAAGGCAAGTCAGAGGTGACTTACAAGAGGTTAGGAGACTGCAGGTTTAAGAGACATCATGCACTCTACTTCCAAGAGCATGCACTGGCTACCACAACATTCCTGAGAAAATCTGAGAACACAACACATTAAACACGACTCAGAGAGGAGTCTAAGATCATGAACAAGGAATTCATTCAACTTCTGTTTACCTAACAGCTCTCTATCTAAATAAGTAACAGCAGATGAAACACAAAGGGGGGTTCGTAGCAAGCTGGCTTCTATTGCACTAAGAAATCCTAATGAACAGTGACCAGCTCCTAGTGGGAAGTATCTGTAACCTGCTTTAGCTACAAAACAGACAAACCCCTAGAAATGTGCACACATCTATCAGACATTAACCTGGAAACCTACTCAGCTTTGAAACCCTGACCCAGTGCTAAAGAGCCAAGTGCAGGCACTGACAGGGCTGTAAGTCAGGCTGGTTGGCACCTTGAGATTTGCAGCAGCTCTTCCCTAGAGACTGGAAGGATAAACTAAATGCTGTGATTTTCATCCCTCACAATAACCACGGTCTGTTTTCAGAATGGTCCTTTTTACGCTGTGGTGCAAAACACAGTTTATTACCGAGGCATCCGTACCTTCGAAGTGTTTAACACCCAATCACAGTGTTTTCCCAGCAATTATTCCCAAATGGAATGTCAGGCTCTAAGATGTCTGCAATACTGTGCTACCTTGTTATTAGCATTGCAGTCAAATTTGAGTTAGAGAACTCGATGCTGTGAGCAGGTGTAATTCTGACAGAAACCGAAGGGCGACTGCAGTCCATGAGGTTTGGAAATCAATACTTTAAGGCTCACTATTACAAACATTGCTTCAGAGAAAAAGGCAACATTTGCATCAATATCAGCAAGGGAAGGGACTCCAGGAAACAGATGCAACACTGGCAATAAGTAAGTAAATGTAGAGTCATACTGACAAAGAGCTGACACTTCCTAAGCATGCCAGTTTCCACAGAAGTCTCAATTATTCCAAGTATCTCCAGTCTAAAAAGTTACTCCTTCTAAAATATTGAATATTGTGACCTGTTTCTCTACGTCCCTATGTGAAACAATCAACACTTGATTGTTCTTGCTGAGACAGGAATCTGTGCTGACAACATAACATTACTGAAGTGCATCAGCCATTAATGACACCTCTGTCTCCCCAGCTGGCTTCAGCTGTTTAACATCCCACATCACTGACTCTGCCTTTGCCTTGCAAGGCTCTGTTATTGCCAAAACCATGTTGAACATCACAAAAAAACACCTCAAGCACATTTATGACAACACATGCACGTGTGCAGACAACAGACACTGGCATCATATGATAAGTCATCGCTTCGTTCTGCTTAAATCACAAGTGCCTGCAAAGTAACCCAGAGCTCCCTCTTACCCTCTGAGCATTCACAAACAGCTTGTGAATGATGCTGCCAGCAGGTCCTCTTCCTGCACCCACAACTGACACCTCTGGCTGCTCCAGGAGACAGTTTACAAACCTGGGGGAACAAATCATTGCAAAGGAAAAGGGAATGTTTAATCCTCGGCTGTTATCTGCTTTGCTAACCCCAAAGCCCAGAGCTGTTTCCAGGCAGGAGGAGGGATCCTCCTCTCAGCACCATTTGCACAGGGTGACAACTGGCAGCTACTCTCAGTTCTCCATTCTGAACCCCTCTGAACTCCCAGTACGTCCTACAAAAACACCACCTCTTCCTCCCAGCACAGCAGCAACAAGTTAATGTGGATTTCTTTCAACATTACTTATTAGTCATCCTGAGCACTAAGTCAATAATGTGCCAGCAGGCAGTGATGCAAGGAAACTGCCTTGTCACTTCCCATTCACAGCTCCTCGGTGACTGGTTTCACATCAGTGAGGAGACAAGAACAAGAAAACATAACTTTGGAGGGGTGTACTTAATTCCATAATATTTACAGAAAACACTAAATTCCTAGTCCTACTTTTACCTCTGTTGTGACAGAATTCATCAAATACACCTTTTACCTACACAAGAAGTAGATGAAATCCCCAGGACTATCATGATAAAACCAAATTCCAGTCAAACAACCTGTATCACATGTTTTCAAAGAGCTGCTCATTTAGAGGAGCATTCAGGGTACCCACACAACATCCATGGTCTCAGGATGGGGACACCTAAATATGACTCCTTAGTATTTCTGTATCCATCTGTCCTAAATTTTGAAAGTACAAAAAAAGGGCATCAAAGGAAAAACAAGAGAACATCATCAGTCACCTCTGTAGATCTTCTTTCTCCTCCTCATTTTCACATTTCTCTACCCCAAACTTTGCTTTCAGAGATCTTGCCCTGGCAATGATTGCTTCCACACTCATGATCTGAGCGATGATCTCCTGCAAGAGTCGGATAAAAGCGAAAGTTAAAACCCTGGGCTTTCAGCATTCCCATGAACAGTCCAAAAGCCTCTCAGGTTTTCAGCCCCAGCCAGTACAAAAGCCTTACTTCCAACTTCTTGTCCTCTGGATTGGGGAACCGGAGCACTTTGCTGGAATGAGAGATTATCTGCTTGATTATCTTCTTGACTGAAGAGATATCTTCTACTGCTTCTGTTAGAAGGAAAGAAACAAGATTGTAATTATTGCATCACTGCTCACCCCAAAACATCTTAATAATTTATTAAACATTATTTACCTTCGTCCTTTACCTTGAGTACAGCTGCATGGATGATGCAAGGCAGGAGGTGCCTCGCAAGGTCAGCTGGTTTCTGAACTGCAAGGTAATGAAGCACCTACAACATTAGAAAACTGAATATATTAGTGATCAAAACTACTTCCCAAAGATAAGGTTAGCTAGGAAAGACGAAAGAATGGAACACTGCTGTAACACAGGACCTGGTATGTAGTTTTACATGAATCCAGTCCCAAGAGGTAAAATAAGTATGTGTTAGGAGACTAAAGTGTTCCTAACACTTACATGCAGGTAAAAGTCTTGTTTATTTACTGATAATTGAAAGCACCACCTCAGTAACACAGTCTGTGAGTCACGCTGCACACACTCAGTGCTTTAGGAACTCCTCCCACTGTCGTAGGGGAGCAGGGATTTCCAGCTACCCCTCAGCCACGCCCGTGCAGTTCAGCGACTGCGAGGCCACGGCACAGGGAGCAGCCAGGGCTGGAATTCGAATGCTGCAGGAGGAAGGAGCAAGGACTGCTGCAGAACTGCAGCTCAGGTGTCCCCAGCACGGAGCCCTCACCTTCTCTGCCTCCCTGGTGTCATCGAAGAGCCTCTTCTGCCTGCGTGCCGGAATGGGCTTGGCGGTCTCCCAGGCCTCCACCCACATGTTGCTGGGAATCTTCATGCGGGCGCTCAGCTCGCCCCTGATGACTTTGTTGCCCTTCTCGTCCAGCACCTCCTCCTCGATGTAGTCCCGAGGCGAGTACCACCTCACAAAGTCCTCCAGGCAACAGCCGGGGTTCGCTGCCTGAGGGAGGAGAGCAGAGAAACCCTGTTCCTGACAAATCCTGGGACAACCACGGCCTGGCTGGGAAACGCAACATCAGTTTAGTGGGGAGACCAAACTCGGGGTGTTCTGCCCACAGGCATTAACTGTACAGCAGGACAGAGACCTGGCAGAGGGAGGAAATAAAGCATTAACCAAGACAATGGCAAGGGGAAAACACACATCATCAACAACAACAAAAAACCCTTTCTTATCACTCACAAAATGTACACTCATCAGCTCAAAAACTACACTGTTCAGTTAAACTTCCACCTGGTACCTGATATATGCAATAAATAGGAATTTTCACAAATTCCTTTATGTATAAGCTTATACCATTAAAGACCTGGATGAAAACAGCCCAAGCCTAAAAGAATCACCAGGCTGCATAAATATGCTTTCAGCACTGACTTTCCAGCTTTTAACACTCCAGTGACAAAATTCACCTTTTCTTCCTCTTTTACAAAGGAACTTCAAAAAAAATCTCCCCCAAACAAAAATAATTTGATTTTTCATAGGTGCAATGTCAACACTAATAAATACATCCATATTCAGAATATAAAGGGAAACCCAGTTCACTATTCAATGTACCTATCAAGAGTGCACTTGTGCTTCTAATTATGGTTCTATATTTTTGAGTTTTCAGATCATTTGGACCATAGAAATAAAACTTCTACATATACCTAATATGCCATGACTCACCGGCAGTTATATAACTGATGTTGGTGTGTTGTAAATACAGTACATCTGTATGCTTTTATTATGAATAGTGCAATAATTAAAACACATATATAGCTATTTCATTCAGAATCTCTAATCCTTTTGGCTCTCAGCTCCTCTGATGACAGCAGTGTGTGTGCTCTTAGCTCCCTCTGCAGAGCTCACACAAGAAATGGAACAAACTGCGCAAAACCACAGCTAGTCCAGTCCCAAACAACTGCTTTAATTCCCAATTTATCAACTGTATGTTTTTCTGTGGGTTTTTCCCTTCCCACAGACATTGTGCAGATTCACTGGGATGTTACATTGTCGTAGATTTTGATGTGTTCCAGGAGTTTTAGCAGTAAGGGTTTATTTTCAACTTGAAATTATTTCGAAACTGGTTTGTATAGAAAAAAAGAAAACTTGTCAGAAAAACCTTCAAAATTGTTCAACACAAGCAAGGGGGACAGTTTAATTAAAGGAAAGCAGTGTCAGAGAACTCTCCAGGCAGCAGTACCTTAAAAGACTCCATGTCTGAGAGCAGGCAGGCACTCTGCATCCGAGCCCGCAGGTGAGCGCCTTCGGCCGAGGTTCCCAGCTTTGCCAGCACCTCAGACTGCTCCTCCAGCAGATCCTCAGTCATGGGGGCCGGTTCCTGCAACGTGGAACAGGCCAGGGTTACAAACAGCCTCTCCTCAGCTCAGCCCTTCCCAAGGAAGGGGCAGGAAAAAGCTCCCTGTCACCACAAGTCCATTCGGCTCCGTTTGTACTGAAGGGAAATAATCAGAACTTTCTGCTGTTTGAACTGTTCAGCCAAGCTGGGCATGTGAATGTGACACCAGCAGAGAGAACCTAAACAGGAACTAACCTGAGGATGAAGGAATGATATAAGGATATACTGTTAAAACACCAAAACCCTGAGGAATTCCAGGGAATGTTTGACTGACGCTGTTCTGTTGAGATGGATTAAAATCCACCTAAAAGTAACACAGAATTTTTGCCTTTGACAGTGTCACCACATAATTAATTGAGAACACTTTGCCTGACTACACTCTGCTCATATGTTTTACCCAAGCAAGGTAATGTTAATTGAAAATAATTTCTCTCAAGAGAAAGAAAAACACTGTACTCTTCATGCATGGCTGGTTGCAAACTGGTTCCTGTGGCACCACTGCTTCCTCTTTCATCCCCAGTCACCCTGCAGGAAAGCCAAACAACATTTCTAGTTGTTTGCTGATAAACCTGCTGTACAGAATGGCACCAAAACTGATGGCTCTGGTCTTTTAGATATGAGCAGAGAAGTTAAAAATGAAAAAAAAAAAAAAAAAAAAAAAAAAAAAAAAAAAAAAAAAAAAAAAAAAAAAAAAAAAAAAAAAAAAAAAAAAAAGACATGGCAGCAAAACTGATCCTTATTCTGCTCAATCACCTAGAAATCTCCATGGTGGAAGGAAAGAGAAGTAAGGAGGTGATGGAAGATGCCTCAGGAACTGATAATAAAAAAAAACACCATCAAATTTAAGGTAGGCAAGGCAGCTTAATTCTTATTTAAAAAATTTGTTTGGAGTGAAATTTGGTAAAGAGACTCCCTCTCAAATAAAACAAGGAGCATATGAGATTTCAGCTTAAAGCCCTCATGGTGTTTTAAAAATGAAAAGCACTCAGCATTTTCACCCCAGATAAGTCTGTACCCTGCAGATACACCCAGCTGCACGGCCCCAGGCAGCAGCCCGGTTGTGGGAGAGCTGTGCTGCACATGTGGCTCAGCTCTGCTCCCTGACCTGTGTTATTGGAACGTAGAGAGGCTCCCCAGGGTGCAGCAGCATCAGCTTCCCGTGTGGATGCAGACGGCCTTCTGGTTTGATGTTCGCAGGCTCTTTGTTGCCTTCTTTTGCTCCTCCCTTCTTTCCATTTTCCTGCCCATTTCCTTTAAGGTCTTCTGTGTCGCTCAGACATTCGAAAAATTCATCTTCACTGTCGCTCCACGATTCCCAAGACTTGCCAAATTCCTTTTCCTTATCAGGGTTGTCCCCAGTGTGTTCTGCTCCCTTTGCATAGTCACCAGAAGCACCAGGTGAACGATCAGACACGCTGCCCCTTTTCCCCTCATCTCTTGCTTTCTTCCTTTCAATGCAACAATTTAACATCTAACAAGTTAAAGGAACAAAAAAATAATTGTTTAGTAATTAACTCTCTTACAGAAACAGTCATACAGAAAAACTTGGAGAACCCCTGAAAACATCTTACAATTCTAAAAGATAAACAACTCCACTGAACTTGTCGCTATAAAAAAGATTTTTCCCAACAAATGAATTCCACACCCAAAAATACAAGCATAACTAAATCTACAACAACAACACATTTAGCTAATAACTGCTTTAATTTTGACAGTTTCCTTAGGAGAAAAATCATTCTTAAATCTGGGATATTTACCTGGAGTTTCTGATGCAGTAAACAACATCTCAGATCTGGAGAGCCATTAGCTAATCTAACAAAAGGTAGAAGTGTAACCATTATCAATTATAAAGTTGAATCTTTCACACATGTGGTCTTAAATCATATGAAATCTAAAAGAGGGCCAAATACCCATATTGAACCCACCCCCACCATTTCTACTACACAGCTCTTCTATGGTCTCAGGAGACAAGCCCAGAATTTAAACTATATTTATTTCTTGGAGGTTCATTTCAGAAGCTCAGAGATCATTCACACTAGGGAGTGCATTTCCTGGCCAGTTTTCCATTTGGAAGTTAAAAGGTTAACTGTTTACAAACAGAAATTAGGCATCTTTGACTGGTTTTAAAACTGCAATGATATGTTGGAGTGATTGCTGTGTATTTTACCTTCTATTTTATCTGCTAGTACAACCATTTCAAAGTACAAATTAGTGAATAAATGGCCAGTTCACCCCATTAACAAAAAAACCCAAACAAACCAACCAACCCCAAGAAACCACAACCCCAAAAGCAGGATATATTATTGCTCTGCACTGATACCTCATGTTTCCAGAGCCCTTCATGAGGTCTGCAACAGGCTCTGCTGCAGCAGACAGGGCCTGGAAGGGCTGGAATACCTGAAAAGGCAACAACTTGGAACAGCTTCCTCACAAAAGTGGTATAAACTCCAGCACAAAGCAGAGGTGCCTCTCCCTCTATCAGCTCCTTCATGTTTCTCTGAGGATGAACTGGGAGCCAAATGTTCCTTTAAGTTCCGCCCCCATCATTCACGCAGTGGAGAGATCTCTAAGCTGAGCTTCCACAGACACCTGGAAGCTTTCAAAGGAGGGCACAGATGCTTCCCCTGCTCCCTGCCCTTCCTTGCACTAATATAAAGGGTGGGATTTGCAATTAAAAACCCCAAATCAGTGGACTCTGCTCCTGGAACAAAGAACATTTCCTACCACAAAGGACCAACAATACAAGAAGATCTTACCCTGGAATGAGGTAGTTGTTCTCCCATCTGTAGCGCATTTCCAGCACAAACTCTTGCCAAAGATGGGCCACCCCTTTTACTCCTCCATGGTAGAAGTTTATCATACAAAGACACAAAGCTAATTTGTAGGTCAGACTGTCAGAGGGAGCAGACTTAAACTGGCTGAAGAGATTCTAGGTAAGAGACAAAAGAAAGCAAGAAATAAAGGAACAATGGTATTTTTTTCCCAAACTATGTAATCTCTTTAGCAGTACAAGTGGCTAACCAACATTTTAAGCCTGTAAGTATAAGATACCAAAAATTACAGTCTTTGGAAGAGAAAGAAAATAGAAGGAAAAAGAAACAATCACTACTTGGAGATCCCACAAAGATAAGTTCCTCTTTCCAAAAGTTACCTATTACAAGGTGTAGGGCAACCACAGCAAAGTCTGTATGAACACACACACTCAAAACTGCTTTCTCTCTGCTGAGTGACAGTCAAACTTACATAATCTTCATTCTCTGGAGGAGGATTGTTTCCTGCTGAAGTGCTGGCTCTGCTTTCACATCCATCTGCGAGTTTGTCAGCAGCATCAGGAAACAAGAACTTCAAGAAAAGAAATTTAACCTCCCATCAGTACGGTTTTCCTGCTTTTCCCACTTTCTCCCTAAAGGCACTGCTGGCTACACACCAGCAATCCCTACAACTAAAACGGTTGGTAGAGTTCAGAGTTTGTTTTCAGCCCTCTTATATTACACAGACCTACAACAACTTGGGCTGTTTCGAGCTGATAATTGCAATCCAAACCATGGAACTGGTATCAGACACCTTTTAATCTGCTATGGACCATAAACCAGATGCATCAGTGCAGGTGTTACCTGATTTCACAAGCAGGGACAGTCACTCACCAGAAGGATGGTGTTCAGCACCTCGTTGTTTAGAGGAGACTCGTCGGCACCTCTGTGCTTGCGGATTTTTTTCTTTGCACTGTGAACCATATTTGTGACGGATAATTTATGGATTGGGACTGGTGCTGGCTCTGTGAGCTTGGACAAGGCATGGCTGATGTCAGCCACTTCTATAAAATAAAATGAAAGCAATCAGAACGAAACAAAAACCACAAACACTTGACCGTCCCTCTTCCACAGTTCACCTGTCTGATCTAGTGTTTTTATCTTGTACTGATTTTTAACCCTTTGTTAACCACAGCTACACTCTGTGCTGTCAGGTTCCATCCTGATACTACTCAGTGTTAACCAATATAAGCAGCAGAACAAGTCACAAAGGAGTCCCAGACTGTCCTTGATTTATTTTACCAATGAAGTGCAGCCTGAGCTGTCTGCAGTCACTACCAGAGCCCACAAAAGGCTGCTGAGGAGCCCCTGTTCAAACCTGGTTCACTCACCACACCAATGAGAACACTGCAGGGAACACAGGCAGCTCAAACCCATGCTACAGCTTTAGATAAGCCTGAAATAAATCCTCTATTAAGCACTAGATACCTGACCTTACATGGTGGTTTAGAATCCTCAGTAAACTTCTCAAATCAGAAGATTTTTTTCTTCCACAGTTGCTGCTGGTGAGCTTTAGAATGTCTTTTACAACTAACTGAACGAATATTGTAAAGAGAGGGCAGGCAATTTGAAGTGAATAATTACCAGCAGCCTGAAAATGCTCATCTTAGCAAACACTGCAAGAAAATTAGAGCTAAGCACAGCTAAAGAGACTATGTCAAGCCCCCTTGTTTGATGTGTGCTCAAACCCAACTCTCATACACTTATAGTCAAATTTTAAGCTTTTGTATTCCAGTGAGAAAAGACACACACAACTCTAACAGAGGAAATTGTCCTCTGGGACTTTGGGAGCTAAGCTTGCCTAGAATTCCTGAGAAATCTCCCCATGCAGCACTGGCCAGGAAATTCCCAGGAGTAATACAGAAAATGCATAAGTGTATATACATATATATATGTATATATGTATATATATATATATATATATATATATATATATATGTATGTATGTATATGTAAGTATAAACAGTAACAGATCTAAAGTCAAGAAAAGGGATAGGGGAGGTAAAATAACAGGAAACAATTAAAAACAAATAACACAAAGCAGCAGGATTTTAGTTTTACCTTTTCCTTCCTCTTCAAATGCAGACCTCCCAAGGATTTCATCGGTTGACTCCTTCCGGCGGCAAAGCTTAAAGAATTCCGTAAGGAAGTCACCTGTGAGAGGAACAAAGTCTGTCCATGACTGCTCACTTAAACATCTCCCTCAACAATAAGGCAGTTCTCCAAATTACGCCCAAAGGACAGTGATTTTGATCTTTTCATCTGAAAGAACGTGATCACTTGTTCTGAAGCACAAATCTCTTTAAACCACACCATGATTAAAGCTCAGGGAAATGCACCCCCTGGCAGCATCAGCCACCTCTGCAGAGCTCAGTTCTGCCTGCAGCTGAATCCACTTCCTCACCCACAGCAAGAGGAAACTTGGAAAGTTTTGAAGCCCTTTTCCCCCACAAGCTTAAAGGCAAGGACAGACAGGAGAGTGCAGCTCTCCAGATGTAGTAATCCTCCCTGTCAAACAGGCTGATTAAGCTGAGCAGATGGATACAGGCAGAAGGCACTTAATAAAATGGAAACATTCTAGGAAATGTAAATTTTCACAGAACACACAGAGGAAATTCTTGTTCTCTGGAATCTGATGAAATAAGAACAGCAATAAAGTTCATGGTACATAGACACAGAGTAACCTACAACAGAAACTCATGTTTTTGCAAAGCTTTAAAAAGAAGCCTCAATTATTGTCCACTCAAAAAAATTAGGGGAATGAGGAAACAGGTCATCAGGTAGTCACCAGTTGAACCCTCACTTCACAACTCAGTAGCTTAAAAGCCCTAAGGGAAGACAAGAAATTCTGATGTCTTACCCAGTAGACACTGAGGGTTATCTGCTTTTCTGACTCTCACAGACCACTGAGGGGCTTGCATAGGATCCAGGTCACTTCAAAACAAAACAAAACAAACTAAGTGCCATGTTGTCACCACTAAGTTTGCAAAAGATGAGTACCAAATCCTCAATAAATGCAAGGTCATAGCCAGTGAGGCCATGGAAGCCACAACATGCACCACATTACACAGGAGAACATAGCAAACACTCTGAAACGCAAGCAAGAGTCCCTGTTCTCATGCAGGTACATGACACACAGGAAAAATTCAGTTAGAACTAAAATGTCTTCTTTTGAAGTGTATTAATGTTGAAAACTCATTTCTGCATTAATTAAGAAAGAAGGAAAAAACCCAACATGGTTTATTCCTCTCTAGCATAAAACCTGGATGACATTTTTTGGGAGAGGGATGTCAATCAGTGAATTCTCTTTGCTTTCCACGCCCCATTATTACCTTCTCCAAGAAATAACTTCCAAGTCTAACATGAGAATATGCTCAAAAACAGAGCTGTATGTTCTGTTGAGATTACAACACAATAATATTTTCTCACACAGCAATGCATTTAAAAAGCAGGTGTTTTCCCAAATGAGGTGTTCCATCAGCTGACCTCGCCCGACTCCTCAAGAGGGGTTCTTTTCCACACACAAAGCCACACGGAGCGTTTGAGATGTCACTAAAACGCAGCAGTTAAATGAAGCACACTGTTGGACGTTTGCAGTTCAGACAAAATACTTACGAGTACACATCATTGTCCACAACGATGCCTTCTGCCAGGTGCGGCCACGTGGTAGCCAAGTGGAGCTCACTGAAACAAAGCAACATTTCAGTCCTGCAGCTGCCCTGAACTGCCCGCAGCACTGAACACTGCCTGATCCACCCACAGAACTCCTGGCTTTGCTGAGGGTCCCGGGGTGTTCAGAAGGGCACACAGTGGAACAATTTACTTTGCAGACCTGCTCATTTTAAGTCTTCTACAAATGTCAAGGTTGAGAGCAAGTCCCACTCTTGAACAAAGACAAATGATTTCTAAGGTTTATCTTCAGTTCAGTTCATTTAGACATAATAATTTCAGGGACAAACGGAGTACTCCAGAAGTTTATGGTGCAAGACGTGATTTGAGCAGAGCTTCAACTCTGAATATCACCAGACAATTTTGCAAATGGTCTCATGTGCTATTAAACCATGTTTCTGATGAGCTGGAATAATTAAATATCTGTCAGGGACATCCTAAGTGCTAGGTGGGCAAAGCTAAAATTTGAAATGATGTACCTATAAGCCCTCCATTAAGGACGTTATAAAACAGTGTTCTGAACTCTTGCTTACCTAATAGGATCCTCACAGGCACCAAATGGTAACTTGCCAAATTCAAGGCCTCCAACTTCTCCCCCAACTAGAGCATCTATATCTGAAGAAAAGTCAATACATTTTCCATGTGGAATTTGTAGAATATTTGAAGCAACATATCATCTTAATTTCCCAGTAAAGACTGTAGCATGTAGGGTGAGCAGAGAACAGCCAGGGTGACTGAGCACTGAAAACACCATCCCAGCACACAAATTGCTGCCAACACAAACTGGGAAGCAATCCTGCAACAGGACATTCAAAAAGACAGATCAAAGTCTCCTAATTCTTGTTGAGGGAAGGCTATTCCCTTCACACAGGCAAAGAGGAGAGCTGTAAAGACAGCCTTAAAGATTCAGTGTTGACACAAGAACAGACAGACACAGAAGTGCCATAAAAATATTTGGGCAGCAAATCAGTTCCAAGAAGAAAAGGAAGATTCCAGAGGAGCAACTTGCAGTGAAAAAACAACTAGTTTTAAAAGGGTGACAATTTTGTGAAAAGAGGATTACGCCTCCTACAGCTAAGGACTTAATCAAATTACCTGAGAGATTCCTTGTAATCCCATGTACTTAAAGATGCCTCCCAGCATCCACAGCCACTTCCCATGTTATATTCTTCAAATACATAAATCAAACCCAGACAGCCTTCACTGAACAGAAATTTGAATGGATAATGATGCCCTGTAATGCCATTATGATAATGCTATTACAGCATTTGATCTGTCATTTTAAATGCATCTGGCAAACTGTTTACACACAAAACAAGGGAGGTATTAGAACAGATAAAGTATTTGGATCACTTAATTACGTAATTTCCTCTTCAGATAGATAAAAGACACACTTAAATTTCTTTTCTTTGAGAAGAGCTAATTGAGTGATAGTAATAAGGTCCAGGTCTAGTTCTCTGCAATACACTTTGACTCTGGCTCCTTTAACCAGATCCCTCTCAAGGAGAAGTTATTCAAACTGCTTAAATCAAGAAATAGGATCAAAGTAGTACCACTCATCCACCACAAACCAGGGATCCTGACTCAGTAACTACAGCAAGGCAGAGACACCACACAAAACAGGTTTCTGTGTCTGCAGAAACAAAAGAAGAATAAAATCTGCAGAATTTGTTTCCCAGGTTCTTTAGGTAACCTTGGTTTACTGAAAGAAGGAAACTATGATTTAAACTAGCACTGCTTTTCTCCCCCTGAAAAGCAGGACTCTCTTTAAACATATGTTCAACACACATTCCTTAGCTACAAAGCACACAGAACCAACCTCACTACAGACTTCCTCAAAACACACCTTTCATCAGGGTACCTTTGTTGTAAGCAAAGGAAAGCCAAACAGCTAAATAAGAGACCAAGGCCACACAGAGTTCCCTCTCTCTCAGTGCTGTCCTAAATACTTCAACCTTGTTATGTAAAACCACTACCAAGTCAACAAAAGAACTTGGTTCATGTATTAAGAAAAAGTACATAAACCAACTGCTTGGCTTACTCAACACTCTGTAAACAATAACAACAACAATCCAAACTTTTACCTCACGTGGGGTCCATATAACACTTTCTGCTTTTCCCATTGTCAATAGATAGTGAAGTATTAAAATAAGGTACTTTACAGAAACAATTGACAAATATTCCCATGAAATATCAGCACCTACTAAAACCTGAATCTAAACATTTCCCTAAGGAATTCAGGGCAGAGTTCTCCACAGATTCACAGTCACCTTTTTCACTTCACATATATACTGCAATTTTAAAAGTATCACTGCATCTCTAAATGCTAACAAACCCCATTTTTAGGCACAGCCCTACCCAAAACCCCCTGTCCCAACCATGAGGCACAGACACGATTTCAGAGGAGCTTTAAACCTGCGAGCCCAGCAGAGGGACTGGGATTGGACTCAGTTGAAAATGAAGCCTTTCCTACTCATGCAGAAAATGTTTTCATCCTGCTGGCAAGACACACCAAGAGCACTGACTGTTTGACTTAAAACCCGTTATTCTGAGGACAGGGATCTCCTACCTGGTGGCTGCTGAGGCCAGAAGTGCTGCTGGCAGTCCTGGAGCACGTAGGTCAGGCGGATGGCCATGCTGACAGGAGGCAGTGGTGTCAGAGGGCACCCCTGCAAGATATCAGAGGGGAAATTCAATGCAAAGAGTATATCCTCTCAAACACACCAGGCCTTGGACAGAAGTGAGTCACAAAAGCTTGTATTAGAGCTAATTTTAGCACAACTGTGACACCCCAAGCATTTGAAGGTTGGACGTGATGAACTTGGAGGGTTTTTCCAACCGTAATGATTACTGTGTGATTACTGGTAAAGCCACTGCTAAACACGACAATCACAGATAAAATGCAGGAGACAGTTGTATGCTCCATTTGGCTGGTAATTCAAGTAACTCTGACCCAGAATGCATAGGGTTTTTATTAAGGATTTTTCTCCTCAGTGTTTTGCTCAGATTGCTGGGTACCAATACTGGTTGTGTAGTGCTGAAGGCAGCCATACCACTCTGTAAACAAGCAGTCCATTGAGCCCCCTCACATGCCCTCAGGGTGTTCTTCACTCTTAACTTGGGGAGCTACAAAGTATCAGAATAAAAACCACCCCAACCCTCCCTTCTCCTTTCCAATAGCAAAATACAGTTTGTTTGGGCGAGGGGGAAGAGGGTTGTTACAAGGAAACTGTAAAACACACATTATTTCACATCCCAGTACAAATCAAATAGGGAAGGTGGTAACACGGAGGAACCAAACCCACACTAACCGTCCCTCTTTATGGTCAGATACCGGTGAATCTGCGAGCATCCAGGCAACAAAATAACTATTCTTAACCTCGGTTTTATACATTCAGCTGCACTTACAATCTTGGTTTTGAAGATCTCCAGCAGCCCCGATAGGTGAGTGTACTGGCTGGGCACCTTGCGCAGATGGACCATTTCGAAGTCTGTCCGGACTCCTGGGCCCTGACATTCCCCGACGTACATCCGGCGCCACTTCTGGTGGATCTGCACAAACACTGGCACCTGACTGCACAAACACGAGCGTTTCAGGTTATTGAAAGTGTCACGCTGTCTAGTAGTCTTTCAAACTCGCTAAATATTTCAGCATAATTTCGATGTCATGCCATGTTCTTTGCAATATATTTTCTCGTAGTGGAACACACTTTAAAACACTTGACAGGGATCAAAGAAAAATGCTATTAACGTCATCATCAAAGAGAATGCCTAACAAATTGTCACGTCACAATCACAGCCATACCCATGACTTCTGTTACCTAATTTTCAGTCTAATTAATTAATTTTTGAGGAAGATTAGGAAGTTACTGTTATCACACATGAAATCCTCCTCCTTAAGTTATATTTTCTATTGTTTCTATATTCTTTTTTCTATTGTTTCTGTATTTTCTATATGTTGTTTTTCCAACAACTTCTAGCAGCTTTTGAAAGTATTTAAGGTTTTTAAACAACAATGAATATAAACAACACATTGAACAAATCTTTTTAAAAATCACTATGGAAAATCTTTTAATCCTTCTCTAACAATGTTATAGTGCAAAAACAACATGTATGTATTTTGCTAACAACTTAATGCTTTTCCCTCACAAATGCAGCATGCCACAGTTTTACCTGGACATGTGAAAAGGTCAGAAGTACTTTCACCTACCAGCCAGTGTTCCCCAGAGCAATGGAAACAGAACTCAGCAGAAGGTTACACTTGGATTCACTCAAAACGGCCTCGTTATTTGCAGCAGGAGCAATCACCACAAACTCCCGCAAGCCATACCTTGGGAAAGACAAGAAAAAGAGCACATTTCTGCTCTTTAGCCAGCCAGCTAGAATAGAATTTTTAGCAACACTGTGACCTGAATAACCTAATTGTCACCAACAGACTGTGGAATCTGTTAATTTGATGTGAGTAGCTCTGTCAGAGGGGTCAAGAACTGAGTGGGCAGAAGGTGCTGCACAGTCCAAAATCACAAACCACCTGAGCTCAACAACATTCAAACCCTGTAAAGTGTTTGACTGGGAGGACTTCCAGGTCTACCAGTCCTGAGGCTTTTTACTTTATAATACAACTTTACTTTATATTACAACATAATAACAACTGAGACTATTTACACACAGAAACAATCTCTCTGGAACAATGCTATAATGTGCTAAAGATCTGCATTACTAAGAATAGAGCTGCTGTTTCTGAAGGTGCTGCAGCTTTCCTTTTTAAGAATGTATCTAAACACCACATATATAAAGGTTTGGTTGATTTATGAAACCAGGATAAAAGTCTTTCGGGGACAAAAACCAAAAGTAAAGACAGGCCTTTTTTTGCACTTCTTTCCTGTGTCCAGTATGAAGAATCATTTTACTTAAGCTTTAACTTTTAACTGAAAAACAAATACACAAGTGCTTGTGCCAGCATCAGAGATTCCTCCATTGCTATGCTGGTTTGCATGGGAGACGAGGCAGGGCACATACCATCTCACCAGGCAGTGGGCTCGAGGGGGAAAGTCATTGTTCATGCACAGCAAGTCCTGCATTGGCAAGGGAAGGGCATCTGTGAAAAAAAAAAAACAAAAAAAACCCAAAAAATCCATATATAAGATCAGCAGCAGCCACCCAGCTCACTTGCCAATTGCTTAGATTAGCACTGAGTGAACGCAAAGCATACTAAAAGCAGAAATGTTAGATCACGCCCATCAGATCTCACAAAATCTCACTCAGAAGCAAATCAACACACCGTGAATTCCACATTCTGACACTGCCTTTTGTCATATCCTTACAGGTATGGGAGGGAACGAGCGGGTACCTTCTGCCAGCTCTTCTTTCCCATCTTTGTCACTGGGCTCTTGCACAAGGTAATGGTGGGTAACTGAGAATTTGAAGTCCGCAAATGAAATTTCATCTGATTTCTCTTCCCACGTCCCTGTAGTGAATATACCCTGCATACAGAAAATACACTACTTTATCAATGAATTTAGGTTAACGTTCATTAGTATATTACCTACATGATCAATAATGTTTATTCATTGTTTTCTACTGCCAAATATTTATTCATAAATAGCTAAGCATGATTTAATTACAAAAAAAGCAACACTCAAAGGACTTCATTATAAAGGTAGTTGAATGTTAAAATCCATGTTAATAATCATGTTCATTCCAAGGATCAGGTATCTCCCTGAGAAGTCTTCAGAATTAAATGGCAATGAAGGGGCAGAAACATATTCTCATATGTTACTATGCATCTTAAGCATAGGCACCCTCAATTTTGCCAGAGACAGAAGTTTCCCACCTGGACTATATCTAAACCAATCTGTGCAAATATTACCTTGATATTTACTTTGGATATATTTCCACTAGCAAATTAGTTTTTTAATCTTTATTTTGGAAAAAATCTCTTAGGATAATTCATTTTTAAACATAAATGCAGCATAAGATATTCTAAAAAAAAAAAAATCAGCATCACTGTACAGAATCCTATGCTGCTACTAAAACAAAGCAACTTGGACAACCCTCTGATCAGTAAAGGGTATTAGAAGAGGTCTTGTCTAGCAAACAAGACATGTAGGAATACACAGACAGCTAAGGTGTAAAATTAGTTCATTAGATAACACAAGTTTTTATTCTGAATGCTCTGTATCCTGATTAAAATCAAGATTTATTGAATTCCTCTGGAAACACAGCAGCCATTCTGTACAGAACAGCTGAATTTGTCTGCACTGGGACGCAGAAGAGCTCAGCAATTTCCTCTGCATTTTACAGGGCTGGGAAAGCACCACAAAGGCTCTAATTAGGCTTTGAAAAAAATCTCAGTGATCTCAGAAACATTGTGAGTCACCCGTAGCACCCTGCAAACCTCAGCCATGAGGACGTGAGGTGTGACAAAGGCACACGGCGGGGGGACAAGATTCCTTAAGAATTAATTTACAGCGGCTGCAATCACGTTTCCAGATTCAAACTGGAAATCACCAAGCCTTACATGAAGATTCAGCTTTATCAACAAACAGCTTGCTTGGCAGACGGCCTGCCAGTGAATTTACAGCACCTGTTTGTCAAATTGGCACTTTCACAAGTGATAGTCCCTAATAAAAATCATTATCCAGCAATGGATGGAACGGACGTGTGATGACTAGTGAGCAATTCAAATTCTAAAAGAAAACTCAGAAGCAGTAACTGACCTTTTCTAGAGGTTTGCCTGAAGAAACCCCAATAAGTTTCCAGTCATTCAAAACTTCTTCTACTTTTGAAATAAATCTGTTGGGGAGGGGAAAAGGCATTAATATTTACTGAATGATGAACTTATCTTACAATTCATCTGCTCAAAAGCAGGCAATTTTTTGTCCTACTATGGAGTTCCTTAAAAAAACCCAAAGAACAAACAAACAAAAAAAAAACCACAACAAGAAAAAACACAATAAAACCAGAACAATTGCTTCCTTCTACAGATAAAACAGACCTCCTACGCTTACATTTCAGATTACAGTACTCTTAGCAACTGCTATGACCATCTTTTGAGGGTTTGAAGAATCTCCCTTCTTTCTTTTTCTGGTATTGCAGCACATAACATTTAACATATGGTCCTGTTTCATTGCTCACAGATAAATAAACATTTGAGACACAATTACACGCTACACTCACGTTTAAAACGCAGCACTTAGTATCTCTGTCTCTTACCATAAACATATAAGGCGTTTAAAAAAATAAAACCATAAGAAGGCAAGAGCATTATTCACCTTAGATTTGTACATTGTTCTAACTGTTAAAGAATTCAGGTATGAGATGACTATTTTAATAATCAGGCAGCTCCTTAAAAAACGTATAAGCCTTCTGAATGTATATTTTAACCCCTTGCAGACAGATGTTAAACTGGGCCTTTCACTAAGTTCAGAAACAGCTCGATTGGAGCCTCTTCATCCACCCTCGGGCGCGGCCTGAGCCCGACGTGGCACAGCCGGGACGCGGCTCCGGGAGACGCCGGGTGCTCCCGGGTGCCAAGACCGGCCGTGCCTGAGGGGTCCCTGGGGGTCCCGGTTCCTCCCGGCGGGAGCGGCCGGGCCGGGCACGGCGGAGCCCCCGCGTCACCCCCGCCAAGAGCGAGGGGCGCGGCAGCACCTACCTCTCCCACTCGGAGGCGGTGGTGAAGTCCGTGATCTCAAACACCTCCGACTCGGGCTGCGGGGAGAGAGCGGGAGAGGCGGTAAGAGGGGAAAGCAGAGAGAGAGAGCAGGTAGAGAGCAGCGGGATAAACACTCACTTCGCTGTCCGCCGCCATCTTGCTCCACGGCCGGGGCCCCGCGGGCGCGGAGGCTGCCGGGAAAGCGGCCGAGGGCGGCTCCCCTCACGGCCCGTCCCCGCTCCCCTCACAGCCCGTCCCGTCTCTTCTCACGGCCGGTCCAGCCCGGGCTCCTTCACAGCCCGTCCTGGGTTGTCACGGGCTGTCTAGCCCGGGTGCTCCTCAGAATCCAGTCCAGGCTCCCGCACAGCCTGGCTGCCCCTCACAGCCCGTCCAGCCCGAGCTGCCCCTCACAGCTCTTCCCGGCGTGGCTCCCTCACAACCCAGCTCCTGCCTCTCTGTACCCCGGGCTCTCCTCCCCGCGTCCCTCTGTCAGGCGCAGCCGAGAGGGCAAACGAAGCCGGGTGTGCCGGGTACCCGCAGGTGTACGAGTGACACAGCCCCTGTCGGCCGGCCGGGGCTGGTGTCCCCAGGGCTCGTGTCCCTGCTCCCGCCTAGCCCAAAGCCTTCCCCTCGCTTGTGCCTCCCCTCAGCCGCGTCCAGGGGGACGGCGGCCAAGTGCTTCTGGTATCCAGCAAACCATCTCCCTTAAACACCCTTTCGGCTCAGCCTGAGCCCCACCGTACCTTTTTTGTCCTTTCTTCCCTCTTAGCAATCTGCTACTTAAGAGAAGAAGAAGAAATATCCTTAAAATCTGCTGTTTACGGCTGCCAGAAAGGGGATTAAAAATACTCAAGAGTGACGTGGAGCGTCGAGGTGAGGGGACAATTCGAACTTAAAATGATGTAGAAACACACAAGGCTTTAAAAGCATTAAAAAAAAAAAAAAAAAAAAAAAAAGACAGAAGAGAGGAGTAGGGTTTTCTTTTGCGTGCTGGGAGAGCTGCCCGGTGATCAGGGTTTAAACGACGGCAGCGTTTAGCTCGGCCGTGTTTGTTTTCACAGGTCACCGCTGCTCTTTGAATTAAAAAGTGCTCCAAGTAAAACACCCCCCGGGGGGAGGGGGTTACCTCGGCAACATCGTGTAAACTCAGCAGCCTCGTGTAGCTGGAGCTGCCCGAGAGCTCCGCAGTCAGGAAAACACGCCGAAAACCCATCCAAAAAGGTGTGTAATCAACACACTTTTCAATCAATCGAGTGTGTAATCGCTGTTGAATTGCTCGCTGGCCAGCAAAGGAAGGCGGGACTGAAAAGCTGAAAATGCTTTGTGACTTCTCTGTAGGTTGCTGCATCTATTTCGTTCCTTGCTGCTGAAGCACCAGGTAAGATTTGTTCGCACCTTTTTCCAGAACCCCCTCGGTTATAATTTTGAAGTGGGTTTTGTGTATCCAAAAAAACGTGCAGAGTTTGGGGAAGTTCACCATCTAACTCTTACTAGACTAATGTAATGGGGTGAACATTTTGATGGATTATCCATAGGAATGAGAAGTCAAGAGTGCTTCTAAGCTACTTTTGCACAGTTTGTTGGAATGCCTTGATCATCAGCTACGGGTGATTCAAAGCTATAGGTCATTCCAAAAATTATTGTAAAAAATTAATCTAGCAAAATGCACAAGTCTTTTGGGAAGGCTGCTGCGTGTTACCAAGTAATTATATTTTTTTTGCTGCTAGGATCAGTAACAAAAGCCTAATTCTTTCCCCGACTAGCAATGTTGGGTGGCAAAAGGCTGCTGAATCCAAAAAAATCCACGCAGGCCCTTCATTTCCAGAGACCTCTGTAGTGGCTTTGAAATGAAGAGAAAGATACAAAGATTGTTACTTTCCATCACTAACTTGAGGAAAAGAGCAGAGAGGAAATATAATTTTATAAAGAAATTAGCAACATAAGAGCCAGAAGGTGTCCTATTTTTTATAGTTCTACTTATGGATTTAATAAACATCAATGTAACTTTAAAATACTTTTCTTGTAGCCTGCCATGCACATTAAAGAACTTAATTCCTTTCTAGCACCCAGGGGTACCTAATGTAATAATTTGACATTGTTGTTCATAAATGTTTAAATATTTAAACATATTTATTCATAAATGTTTAAATAAACATCATTTGTGTATGTGCATACACATCATATATCTGAATATATTATTTAACGTATACTATCTTATCGATTTTTTACTATAAATTATTTATTAAACAGTAAAGACATTGGTAAATATTTTAATAAAGATATGAACTAATATTCATGATTGTATTTTCTTTTATTAATTTCAACCCACTGTCTTTAATTACCTTAGATGTTCTTGTAACTTGAGAAACTGAAGTTCAGGATGTTTTTTTTAGAAAGAGTCCCAAATCCATCAAAACTATTAACTGAGATTAATTTTATTTCAAGAATTAGCTGTCTAGAATTTCAAAACTTCAGATCCTTCTACTTAACCCTCTTGTGTTTCTTCTTTAAGAGTCTGCACTTTGAGATTGTTCCGTGTTGTTTTATGCCACTACCACCTTATGGTCTGTTTAATCTTGGAGTTGATTTTTTCAGTGGTTTTCAACAACTATCAGCTTTAATTTTTTGTCAAAGATACCATTTCCTTCTGAAAGAAACTCCCTTTAGATTAGCTACAGTTAGGAACACTGAAAAAATCTCAAAAATAAATATTCCCTACTGAAATAATGTGTTGAAAAGCTTTACACATTCAGGTAATTATCATGTTTTCTTTCTGTGTGATAGAGGTTGGGTAGCTTTGTAAGGCGACAGAAACATCTGTGATAGGTGTGAGAAAAGGATCTGGGTATTCTGCTCCACACTTTGAGATCTGAACTGCTGTGAAATCTGTCCCAGTGGAGTCAGGAACAGCCTAGCTGAGTTTTCCCAGGAGAGTTCTTTTCTGCCAGAACCGTGGTATTTAAATCCACTGCAACCAAATGGCTTCCACACAATCTGCCTTGCAGACCATGACAGCTGGTTGGCTACTGATTCTTCCCAACATAAGGTGTAGAAGATGAATGTATGAAGAGAGAAAACACTTGCTGTTTTATTTTTCCTGAGATCAGCTCTTTCAACAAACTAACAACTGTTTGTAACTAATTTAATGCAAATTTCAAGGGGGTTTATAAAACAGTACATTTTGAGTAACATGTTTTTCTGAACATATAGAAAGATGTTCACAGAAAGGTACACTCATGGTTAGGATGCTATTCCTGGCAATACAACAGTGTAAAGTGAAACCAAGTTTGCTGCTAATAAGTTAATAGACCGGCAGTCTCAGGCAGTGACTCTTGGCCATATAAATTCATTCAGAGGCCCAGCACAGCTCTCAGAAATTTCATGGCATCCAGAAAGGCAGTGATATAAAGTCTAGTTATTTTTTATACTGTGTGCGATTTTAAAATGTCTAAAAAATGTACCTTTGTAAATATTCGGAGATAACACATCACCCTTCATGCATTTATGAATTTGTAACAGGGCTGAGATAAAGTGGGACGTTTCTACCTTGCTGATGTCAGATTTTTGGTAATGTTTTCAGTCAAGTCAGTCTGGATAGTCTGGCTCTGTAGAAAAGAATTGCCCTGGACTGATTGGTTCTGTGCATTCACAGGAAAGGGCACTGGAGGATTTTGAATAATTTCAGGTGCTTTTCAAATGTTTTTCTCTTACTTATGGCTCTGAAATATAAATTAATGCTTTGTATTCACAGCTGTGAATTGGAAATCAATTAACAGCCTGTTTTTTTCAGGTTTCTAGACCTGAATACCTTTAAGGACAACATGTCTGACAGCCATCAAAATGAGAGGAGAAGCAAAAAAGGTAGTCTGACCAAAGTTTATGTGTGTAAAGTCCAACATGAGGGATGTGAAGAAGGAAAAGTACAGTAATAACTTCAAATCTGGATGTTTGTTAAAACTAAACAACCATAGCAAAATATGAAATCAAACTGAGAGTTACTTCCCTCCTTTGTAAAGCCCTGAGATTTGTTTTGGTTGTCATATTTTTAAATGCTCTACTTCTCCGGAGTTTCTGTCAATATTTCTCTTCTACTGATCTGGGAGCTGTAACTGGAATTATTTGCAGATGTTCTTTGCTTTTATAGTCCATTGAATTACTACACTTAACAAATAACTAAAAATAAATCAGAGTTATTAATTCACATTTCAAAAAAAAAAAAATTAGTCAAATGTAACATCCTCTTTTTTTTTTTTTTCATGATAGCTACTTCATGCACTTCTTTATAGTAATATTTTAATGCCCCAAAATAACCGTGTTTACAATGTGTGACTGGTCAGTGAATTAAACTGCTGTTATGTAAATCCTGATGTGCTGTTGCAGATTGTGCAAGTGTTGGTGGCTTTCAGGATGCAGAGAAGACAATGGAAGAAATGCATCAGTCATGCAAAGCTCCAGGAAAAACCAGGTTATTCACATTAGTATTTAATTTGCAGCTGAGTGTGCTCAAATGGAGACAAAGCAGGTGATAGTGTGTAAGTAAGGAAATATTTCCAAGTGCCAACCATTATATACAGCTTTAAATTTGTGTGGTGTTTATCTCTTCCCAATGGCAATTATTGCCCATGCTGGAGGCAGGATGTTGCATTAGATGAACAAATTATTTGGTAGAATATGAAAAAATATGGGATATGGTTTTACATCAGAATTTGACTTTAGGATAAACTCAGACTGTGTTTTTGGACCTCTTTTCAGCCACAGTATTTATCTTTCTCCATGTTTTTGGTTCTTCAGAAAACAGGTGGCAGGAGCCTGAGTCTCGTCTGCACAGCCTCTGTTCCTTCAGGCAGGACAGAGCAAATTGTTTAAGCAACAAAGGTACATCTGGGCCTCAGGGTTCTTCTGACACACTTTCCTGATGAGTCATTAAAATACATACTGGAAGCAGTCAGGTTTTGTCCAGTAGGGGAAGGTGAACAAGATGTTTTTCAGTTCTTGCTGTAGCTTGGTTAACACTGTCATTAATTCTCACTTGTACTCAGTCTCTGGCTTTGCTATCAGTTGCTTCCAGGGAGAGACCCAACTTCCCAGATACAGAAAGAAAGGACACTTTGGCATTCTTGGATTTAAAAAACTCCTTGTTCCCATTATTCTCCAGTCATATGATTGTTTGAGCTGCTCCTTCCACTTGTTTTCACCCTGTATTTTGGTTCTTGGTTTTGCCTTTTAGCCAAACAGCACCAACATCCAGACCATGGCCAGACCAAGAAGTGGCACATTTTCCAAGTAAAAATCCATTTGCAGTGCAGAGGAGACATCACACTTCTGCACCTTTCTTCCCAAAGAAAGACAGCCTGGGATATGCCTTTGACTTCAGCTTTCTGCTACAGACCTCATGTCCAGAATACAACATTTTGAAGTCATTTGTGGATTTAGAGACTTTTCAGATAATAAAAGCACAAACACAACAAAGTAAGTTCAGTTTAAAAGTCACAAATTTTATGTGGAGTTATATAGTAGTTATCACATCAGATGGCAAAGCCTTAGAAGTCCTTTCTCTTTAAACTTCAAAGCTGTCTTTATGTCTGGTTGACTTTTTCACATAAACTTCAACCATGCTGGCCCCCTTCTTTAAATATATATATTGCAGAATGAAGGAGATAAAGAGAAGCAATGACAAACTTGACCATTCTTGTTACTCTGTAAAACAGAACTGAGCCCAAAAAATGTAAATTTAACTTTCTGTAATGGAATGGGACCATGATGGCATCTCCTTCACTTTTCCCTCATACTGGCAATATTAATTAACTACCTACTGTAATTAGCAAACATCAAAAATCGTGAAGTATTTGCTTAAATTATTGATATCAAAGTATTTTTGAAGTATAGTATTTTATAGTTTTTCCTAGAAAATAGAATTATAAGTTCAGTGTCACAATGAAATTTCGACCTGTGACATTTTCTGCACTGTGGATTTGTATCATAGTCCTGAGACCATCAGACAGATCCTTGTCCCCTGGACATCACAATTTGAAATTAATTTGTAAATGAGAATTGTAGCATATTTAAGAACATCAAATTAACATTTCATTTGTTTTGATTTTTAAGGGCTAAATATAACAATGCTAAAAACCAGGAACAAGAGATCTAAGGTAAGATGGCATTAGGTATAATCACTGTTAAAAGCATTCTATCCTTTCAAAATCTTAAAAATAGAAATAAGGAAGTAATGTAGGTAGTTTGCTTAGTCTCAGGTGGGGTTTTTTTATGAATGTGAAGTATTTTTATATTGATTTTATATATATGTGTGTGTGTCAGCAAATCCTAAGATATATATCAATAAATTGCCAGTAAGACATTACCTCAGGGATTTCTGGAGGTAAAAGGTTGAAAGTTCAAAAAGATACACAGCCTCTTAAAATAGAAATATGTAATTTAATTTAACAGATGAACATCCTATATGTTAAAAAAAATTAGATGTCTAGTTTTGCCAAATTTAAAAAAAGGCCCAATTTTCTTATATTGAGTGGTAATTTAAAATTGAGGCTGAATTTTAAAACAGTCTTGCTATTAGATGATTACTGAAATTAACTATATTAACAAATGAAAAATAATCTCTGAGAATTAAATATATTTGACATGAAATTTTGTGGTAAGTGTAAATGGGATTTTTGGACGTAACTTGGGCTCTGACGCCTCGGGCTGTGATGATGCTGAAGGCATCTCATGGGGGATAAACTGAGCATTGATATCAATGCCCCCCAGGCCAGACTGAGCCTTCAGAACTGCACATTTCAAACCATCACACGTGGCTTTTCCTGGCATCTTCAAACCTCAGCTTGCCCTTGGAATGCAAACCAAAATTTCCTGCAGATTGCAAACTGATGTGGAATATAGACATGCAAATGAGTACTCCCAGCAGATGACTGTGTGATTATTTCTATTGCATCCATTTGCATGAAAATACACAGTATTTTCAAGTTTATTTTTATTTCGTTTCCTATAAAATAAAGAATAGAAGTACTATTTTCAGGAAATTATTCTCACTGTTCATGTGGACAGTCACAACAAAGTGCTCCATTTCTCAGACCTTTCAAAGACAGGTGGTGCCTTCCACTGATGTGATGGGAAAAGAGGGAAGAAGGGAGGAATAATAAAACACATCCCCTACCCAAGAGACTTCTGTGTTAGCAGACATATGAAAATGGCCTTTGGGTTTATCCATTTACCTTCACTGGAACTCAAGTGCAGACTATGCTGTTTTCCAATGTACTAAAAACTCTCAGTGATTACATCTTACCCATATCTGTGTTGTAGCACATTATTAATGTGTTTTTTTTTTTTAATGGAAATTACAGTTTCATTTGCCACCAGTGACATGTGAGCCTGTAAGAACAATTCATCTTGCTCCTCTAGAGGATGGTATTGTCAATGAAAGCAGCAACATCAGAAATATTTTAAATATTATGAACTCTATTCCTCAGCCTATAAGATCAGTTACCAAATGTTATCATCATCAGTTAGGCAGCCTATTCAAAAGGCACAGTGAAAAGTCATCAGACTTGATTGTGGCTACGATTTCGGATAAGTTCACTCCAGCAGAAGAGCTGTGCTGCTTCAGCATGAGGAACTGTTCTAAGCACCCCAACAACAAGAAAGAAGGAATTCAAAGCCATTTGAAATGGAGGGAAGCTGATGTAGGTGCCCACACTGACAGGAATGAGCAGGTGGAGTTGCTGTGCTCAGTGGTTTGTGAGAACATGGATCCTGTGGGCCAAGCCAGGCTCTGTGGTGACACTCAGCCCCATGTGAGCTCAAGTGATGCTCTGGTCAGCTGTGGCAGAGCTCACACAACATTTACCACCTCGAGCAGCAGCGATGCCTCCAGGGCTGGCAACCAGCAGAGGGGAGCAGAGAGTTGCTGCAGCCCTGGCTCAGAAGGAAACCCTGCAGAGATTGCACTGGATTGTGCACCACGTGGAGGTGCTGAAAGTGCAAACTCTGGGCTTGGCAATGGTGATGTAGATCCTTCCCGTGGAAATGAAGTGACAAGGGCCTACCATGCCTTAGAAGATAATTATGTAGTTGCAGTAATTCCCACAGTGGAAGTTCAAGATCCCTCTGGAAAACAAACAGAAAATCACATCTGTCTCTCTGAATCTGAAATGGAAAAAGCAGCAGTGTCAGAAGCCATTCCAGAAGACCAAAGTGAGCTTGTACCTGCTGTTCATGTTCCATTCTCTGATCAAGAGCCAGCCAGGGAACCACACACTGCTAAAGAACCCCCCCCAGAAGAGTGTGGTGGTACTCAGAGCTTCAACGTTCTTGCTCACAAAGAAAGTGACAAAAATAAAAGAAAGATTAATAGAAATAAATATTCATCCAAATCTAAAGCTAATAACAAGATAAAGATGTCTAAAGACTTAATTGTTTCTGGTGAGATTACCACAAAATATAATGCCAAGAGTCGAATTTTTCCTTCTTTAGAACTGCCACAGGGGAAATCTGAGACTTCCCTGAAGGGTCAGAAAAAAACCCCTCAAGGAGACAAAGGCCGTTTTTCTCAGAGTGCTCAGAAACCTAAAAAGCAAAGCCTCTCCTGCAGCTGCAGAAGTTCAGCTGCGTTAAAGAAAAGTGTTACTCCACTTTCTCTGCCTCATGCACCATCTGCCTTCGATTTTGGAGACCTGAAATACAGTGACATGTTCAAGCAAATCAACTCAGATGACCAAGGGCCGGGGATTTACGAAATGTTCGGAACTCCCATGTATTCCTACGCGCGGGAGCTCGAGCGCCACCAGAGCAGGTTTTATAAAAGTCTTTGTTCTGCTCCCTCGGGGACAGGCACTGCCAGCACCTGCAGATGTACCTGCACCAGGGGGA
Source organism: Empidonax traillii (assembly GCF_003031625.1). Taxonomy (NCBI): domain Eukaryota; kingdom Metazoa; phylum Chordata; class Aves; order Passeriformes; family Tyrannidae; genus Empidonax; species Empidonax traillii. The sequence continues at coordinate 44,472 of NW_020955335.1, read as the reverse complement.
GGGAGAGCAGCAGGGGAAGAAACAATCCGAAGAAAACACATCCCAAGCCAAAGCAGACGAAACCTGGCACTAAACAAAAGCAGAAAGGTTCAGCCCCAAAGGATGGAAGTACCAAGCTGAGTGACAGCAACATAGAGCAAGAGAAGGTGGTAACTTCTGATGCAGAGTTTCAAACAAACACGTCAAGGAGCATAGCATTGTCTCATGGAGACACAGATCACCAGTTTACGTCTTTGGAAGAGCTTTCTCAGTCAACCAAGCAAAATGAAATTTTTTCAAGTTCAAACTTATCAACTATCAAAGAAGTTGCTTTGGAGCAATCTTTAGACAGCCAGGATGTGTCCAGCCATCAGAGAGCTGCTCCCTGTAGCCAGGATCTTCAGCTCAGTGCTGAAGACTGCAGAGACTGTGTTGCTGCAAGGAGCAATCTGTCACCAACAGACCAGAACATTGGTGTGTCCCAGTGCAGGGGGGAGGGGGATGGTGGCAAAGGCCTGGAATCACACCAGGCCTCCTTCCAGTCTGTCCAGAAGTGTGAAACATCATCCTTTTCAGATAGACTGGAGTGTCAATCCCCTACAGAGAAATCAAATCACAGTTGGGCCAACACGCCCCAAAATAGTATTTTAGCAAATGAATTGACTCAGCAGTCAGTGACTGGGACAAAAAGTGCTAAAAGCCCCAATTTCCAGACAAGTCAAGACACTTTGTCCTGGACAGATAAAGATGTGACTGATGAGTTGCTTTGTTGCCTGGCTGAAGAACTGCTGATGCTTGAAGAAAAAGACATCAACTCTGAAAGAACAAAAAATACAGGTTCTGAAATGCAAAGCACACCTGCTGGAGAAGAAGAAAATATGATGAGTGGAGATGGAGCAATAGTAAATAATGCTCTAGAGAAGGTAACAGTAATTTCTTGTAACTTGCTACTTCGTTTGAGTGGTGCTTCACCCAAGTTTGGATGAAAGACAGGAAACATGTGCTTATTAAAGATCAAATCTCTTTTCCTTGGGCCAGCTGCCCACTGATTCTTCCAGTGCTGGATTGAAGACACCCATGTTAGAGGCTGCATGTCAGGGCACAAGCCAGAAGGTACTTAGGCAGGACAAGAATAGCTGTCAAAGCTTACATCATGGGTCCAGATAAACTGTGAAGTTGTTGTGAAAGCAGAGAATAGGTTGTTTTAATTGTAGAGCAGGTAGAAAATGTTTTGGGCAAGGCAAAAGCTCTTGAGATCTTGAAGCTAAGGAATATGAAAAGACACTACAAACAGTCCTTGTATATCCAAAAAGGCAATCGCCTTGAATCTCTGACTGCAACCAGGCACTTTTACAGGTATGAACTACAAGTATTGGCTTATCAGGCAGATAAGGCTGTTTAATTAATGTTGAATCAAAACTTGGAGCTCACAAGTCTCAGATTTTGGCCCCCAAGTCAGTTAAGAGCTGTCACCTACCAAGGTGCTTATCTACCAGCACTGCTCCTCCTCCCCTGCCTTGTTAGTTTTTGGGCTATTTAAATCACCAATTTATAAGGGAATTTAGGAATTTCTTTCTCTACCTGTTGATACACATTCTGTTACGCTTATGCAGACACAGGTGCCAGCTGTACCTCCATTCTCACTGCAGAGATCCCTGGCTAGATGGAACAATTATTGCCATCTTATTCACCTGGCCTTACCTAGCACAGCAGTTGTTTGGATGGGCTGGGTGTGTATATATACATACACACATATATATATAAATATATAGAGCAGAGCCATGACAGGAAAAATGATTCCTTACAAAAATCGTAAGGACACTATGAAGCCTTTCTTTTCCTCTCTGCTTCCTCCCCACACTGACCACCATCTTTCAAGCAGAGTTGCAGTGAAGCCTTTTCAGCACCAAGTGAGGGAAGTGGCCTTCTAAACTTTGATGAATCTACTAAATCACCAGGAAGCAGCTTAACCACCACGGATCCTATCAAGTGGACAAGAGGGGAAGTCCTTGGGAAGGGAGCCTATGGCACAGTAAGTAATGTCTGAACGTTAAGAGATGTGCTGGTTGTGGCTCAGCTACACTTTATCTCATAACTGGCTGTTGTCCTGTTAACAAATGACTTCAGTGTTTGGGTTTTACAGTGAGACACAAAACATGACAAACACAAAGATACTATTTAAAATAAGTAAACACTCAGCTTTACCTCATGTTTCATTCTAATAAGTGCTGGTTTCATTGTAGGTGTATTGTGGTCTGACCAGCCAGGGCCAGTTAATAGCTGTAAAACAGGTTGTTTTGGACACGTCGGATCAACTCACTACAGAAAAGGAGTACCAGAAGTTTCACGAGGAAGTTGATCTCTTGAAGACGTTGAAGCACGTCAACATTGTAACTTACTTAGGAACTTGCCTGGAGCACAACATTTTAAGCATTTTCATGGAGTTCGTTCCCGGTGGCTCCATTTCCAGCGTCATCAGTCGCTTTGGCCCGTTGCCAGAAGTCGTCCTTCGCAGATACACCAGGCAGATTCTGCAGGGGGTTGCCTATTTACACGCCAACCGCGTGGTGCACAGAGACATCAAGGGCAGCAACGTGCTGCTGATGCCCAGCGGGACGGTGAAGCTCATTGATTTCGGCTGCGCCAGGCGCTTGGCCCGACCCGGCCCCGGCGGCCCCCGCAGCGAGACACTGTGGTCCGTGCGGGGCACTCCCTTCTGGATGGCCCCAGAGGTGATCAGCGGGGCCGGCCACGGCCGCAAATCCGACATCTGGAGTGTGGGCTGCACCGTGTTCGAGATGGCCACGGGAAAGCCCCCCCTGGCTTCCATGGGCAGGATTGCGGCCATGTTCTACATCGGGGCCCACAGGGGGCTGATGCCGTCCCTGCCCCAGGGATTCTCCGGCGCTGCCGTGGATTTTGTGCACGCCTGCTTGACCAGGTATGGAGAACCTCCGCTGGAAACCCAAAGGAACAATGCAGACTGTTTGGATTGTAGACACTGTTGGTGGGAGCTTAGGTGACATCTTATAATGGACATGTCTCTACTGTCAGTGCTTAGGCTTCTCAGCATTTCAGGAGAGCCTCTAAATAATAGTACATATAAAAGAGCTTTACTCTCTATAATGGTACAGAAAGACCCTCACAAATTCTTTCTTTGTAGGCCTTACTCTCACAATTTACTTTTCTATAATTTTCATGCAGAAACACCACTGAGTTTTAGAGAAAATGTTTGATAACTTTCTTTCATGTGCTTTACTGATCCAGTACTGCTTGAGTTTGGCTTATGTCAGCCGAGTTTTTTTGGGGACAATACTCTAAATGAAAGGGCTTACACTTATTTCTTTTCTTCTGCAATCTATTATCACTGCCAGTCTAGGAAACACTTGAAACACTATCCATATTAGAAACACCAAGTTCTCTATATAACAACCCCAAACCACTAGCAACCACCCATTATAAGAATTATTTTTGTGGTGTTTGTTTTGTTTTAAATATCAGCTGTGCCCCAGATGTTTAGATGGACTATGAGTTTCAAGAGCTAAATTCCTGGCCTCTGTGTGTAACTTTTAGAAAATTAGGAGCAGGGGTTTACAGATCTCTAAAGATCAGATTTGAGTACAAGGGAGAAGCATGTTATTTAGTGGGCATGGCAGAGGTCTTGGGAGCAGGAAACCCAATTTCTAATCCCTGGATTAGAATTGTTATGAAATGGTTGTTTTTCCTGTGGACCATATAACAATAAGAAAAACTGTGGGCTGTATAAAGTGACATTATAAATATGCTTTGATTCAGAGAGAAGAATGTTTAAAAGGTCTGTCACCCTGACTGATGGAGGATCAAATGAATAAATATCACTCTTCTTAAATACATTTTTTTGGTGAACCTGGAACAGCCAAATTAGCAGAATTATTCAAAGCTCTGCAAGGAATTTAGAGGAATAGAGACTGATTTCTTTAAGAATAAAATATTTCAGGTTTATAATTCATAAATTCCAACAGTCTTTTCCTCTAAAGCCTCCCTTCCTTTCTACCAGATTTATAAAAAAAAAAAAAACTAAAAATGAGCAGTGACTGGAGAAATAAGAAAAAAAAAAGGGCTAATTTTGCATTTAGATTTTACAGTTCCCTCAGATGCACCATACTAATTTCATGTCCTGATTTTTGAAATGCAGGGATCAACACGAACGTCCTTCTGCTCTGCAGTTGCTGGACCATCCCTTTGTGAAAGGAAGACAGTGAATTTTTCGAACCTCTTATCAGTGAGTACCCATTTTCCATATGAAAGATTTCCACTTGTGAAAAGATACCAGAAGGAACTGGACTTTTAAGGGACAGCAGAAATGCTGGAGAGCAGTTGTGTACAAGGAGTCTGTTATTAGACCTTTGATTAAGCAGGCTCCAGGCTTCAAGCACCCTCAAGGTAAAAGGGATTTTATGTTTGAACAGACTGCCTGGTAGGTCGAGCTGTGCCTCTTGTCTCTTGTCCTGTCACTGGTAACACTGAAGGGTCTGGCTTTGTGTTCCTTCCTGTCCTCATTGGGCATTGACACACACTGACTGTTTCTCAAAACCCTGGAAGTGAGCACTCTATAATTAGCTGACATGTAACAGTCTCCATCTGCACTGCAACAGTAACTGTAACAATTAGTAGAAAAAACAGGTATTAGTATTTAGAACGTCCTGTTCCTGATAAGATTTCTTCCTATCAAAATGGGGTAAACTTTAAACCTTTCTGATCACTCAGGCTCCAGGAAGAGATGCAGTAAAACTCAGCCCTACAACTGTTCAGAGCTGAGCTCTCAAGGATTCAGGGCACTGACTTCAGTGCCAGCAGTAACATGAAAATTAGTGTTTTACAGAAGGGTAAGAAGGAAGTTCTAAGTTGTATATAAAACCAACTTTCCTCAGAGTGCTAAACACTTCAGTTTCATAAACAGCTTTCAAGCTTTGCTTTATTCCAGTTGCCTGATTTCAGAGAGTTGGTCTAAATTTTGTAAAAGCAAAGAGAAACCAGTGCTTCTAGCAAAATCCTTTATTGATAGTTTCTGTAGGTATAATGTCACATAATGACAGAACATAATGCCAGTATAAGAGAAATGCCAACATCACAGTAATCTTTCAAGTTCAAGCAGTTAACAGTCCCACTTTAAAGAACACAGGTTGCTGCTCATGCCAGGAATCCAGGGACACGTGACGTTAAAGGATCTTCATATTTAAGTACCTTGCAGAGTAAAGGTGGGAGCCCTGGCACAGGAACTCAGGGGGGATGTACAGAATTCCATGATGTGCATTAATTCTTCTCAGATTAATGTAGTGTCTCCAGCAAAGCTGCAAAGTAAATATGAGGTTTTATTTAGCGTGAAATGAAACTGAGATGACAGATGTAAGTGGGGAAGAATGGGAATGCTCTAGAATATATACTTAATTAATAAAATGTCAGCATTATAAATCCCCTTCCTTATGCACATGACTTGTAAGCAAAACTAACATCTCTTGTTAGAGCTCTCCAATAGTAAGGTTATTAGTTATTTGTAATTTAAGTGTCACGTTTAATCCAGCTAATTACACTAACATTAGCTGGGAAGTTAGAGGTTTGTAAAATTTGACTCCGAGCTTTTAATCAAAATGTGGAAGCACATTTTTGCTTTTGATTAACCAGATGTTGAGATGTTGAGGTGGCAGTTTAAGGCCAGCACTTGAACCAAAGTATCTCAGCCTAATCTGCTGGAGATGAGGGGGGATGTGCCTGTGGCCCAGCCCAGGGCTCAGCACAGCTAAACCAAGCACGACAGTGGCTGGGGCAGCCTTGGGTCACTGGGCTGAGCTGGTCTAGTGGGACATTCTAGAAACAAGTCTAACTTTGCTGTTCCTTACTTGAGGAGGTCACAGATTTTCACATCCAAACCTGGATGCCTAATTAAGGTGTCCAAGGTACTCAGGAGAAGCTGTATATCCCATGAGAAGTGACTCGGGGAGGAGGGTGACACTTGTTTAATGACAGTACTCAAGCAGGGCCAGCCTTACTGGTTTCAATCTGAAACCAGGAGGAGCCCATTACAATTCATGCCAGGCTGCCAAGCACTAGGAGGGTGCTTTGCTGGGACTCCAGGTTTCCTCAAGATTTGGAGCTTAAATCAGGGAACCTGAAAACACACTGTTCTTTTGTGTCACTGCAGGGTACTTGCCAGTCCTGTCACACGGTAATGTTTGAAGCTCTGAGCCATCTCAGGAGCAGGGAGGGTCCTTAGGAATGCCAACCCACCTGTTTCACACTGGTCTTAAACTACCAACAGCAATAGGATGTAAAAATATGCATCTAAAAATACATCTACCTCTTTCCAAGGAAGCAGACACTGAGCCCAGAAAACCCACTGTCTCATGATACCATTTGGGTTCCAAATCAGTGCTTTTTCACAGAGCTAAGCAGGAACTGATGCCATTTCTCCACCCCTCCTGGCAAGTCTCTGGTTCTTGCACACAACCAAAAGAGAACAAGAGTTCTCCTAAGGGAGGGACCTCCAGTGCACACAGTCCAGTGCCTTTTCTCCCTTCTTTTCCCTTCTCCCAGGGACCTGCACCACGAGACAGCCTCAGAAATTTTACAGGTGTTGTCAAAGAACACAGTCTCTCAACTGAGGCAAGGAAAATGCCATAGGTGCAGGAACACAGAGGAATCAAACCCAGCTACTGAAGGTCTAAGGTTAAAAATTGAATTTGGGTTTTTTTATATCCATGTCAGGAGCCAGACAACATAATTCCCAGCAGAAATTGGAGAGAACACTCCTGGCACTAGTTATCTACTTTTTTAAAGGTGTAAGAACTTAGGCATTCCAGAGGAAGGAGGAATTAATTAGCTAGTTCAGTTTGGCATAACTTCCAAGTCTTCAAAGACATTTATTTTTACAACTGATTATGGGAATGTGCATTTACATCCCAACTAAAGAAAGCAAAGTGTTTGTCCAATTCCCTTCCCTGCAAAACAAGGATTGGG
>NW_020955335.1:0-32500 GCF_003031625.1 Empidonax traillii | reverse complement strand
CACAAAGTTTCACCTCCTCCTGACCCAGCCACAGGAATAAACAGCACATAAACATAACTAAACTTTTCCCTTTGGTTCATAGTTCTCTTAGAAGTTCATCTCTTCTTGCCAGACACTGGTACAGGAAAACTTCTTACCCGCCAGTTCCGAATTCTCTTGAGCCTGCTGGGTGTTTTCTCCAGTATCTGCAGAAACTCATGAGTTAGCTCTGAATAGGAAAAAAGAAAAAAGCCATTTTTACATCTGATTCTGTAATAAACAGGTAGAACTTGGTGCATTTTTCCTAGTCTGAGATCATACAGGTTACAGCCTGTGCATGAGCCGAATTTATATTGGATTAAAAAATTGTTAGGTAAGTCTTGAACAAAACAGGCTACAGTATTTCACTGCAACAGACTTGTGACCACTACAGCATTCTGAAACACAGCTTTGAATGTTACATTTTGGTTTTACCCTTGCACAACCTGGATTTGTTAGACCAAAAATTTACACAGGGAGCTATACAAACAACAGCTCCTCAAATAACATACTTGCCATTCAGCCTGGGCATTTTCTGTATCAACTTAAGTTTCCTTTAAAGTCTTTAAATCACTGTCTCAGTCATTCCATCAAACTTCAGGAACACCCAGTAACAGCTCTGCACACACTATAACCATCAGACCCTTGGAAACACCCTGTTGTAAACAAGAGCTTTGAAATAACTGGTGTTCAAGGCAGAGCACTTGGCTGTGTTAAATCCCAAGGATCCTTGCAATTAGAAAGAGAAGGTCTCCATGCTTGTCAGCTGCAAATTAAAATACCTTCCACTGAAATTTAATTTTACTCCTGAGCTAAATATAATTAAGTACAGTCAGAATCTGAATGCAGGTCTGGAAGAACAGGCTTCTCCAGAACTCCACAAACAAATTATACACTAAACTGCTCCCAAGTGCACAACTGCCTCAGGCCCTTGGTCTGCCCGGGTCCATCAAACACACCAGCTCCGTAAATGCCTGAAGAACAGAGCCAAGTTCACAATCAGCTCACAGCATTCCCTCCAAACCCACAGCCATGTGGGAAGGAAGCAGGGTGGTGTTTGGAACTAGATACAAATTAAAGATGCCCATTCAGACAGAGATGTTTGAACCTGCACTCTGAAGTTCACTCTACTTTGGTGCTTCACATGACATTTACTCAATTTCTCGCTTACAAAAAAACCCCCAAAATTGCCATTAAGAAAGAAAAGCTCAGCAGAGGAAAGCAGCAGGCCATGGGGAGCCTTGCTGGGCCATGGGAAGCCTGGAGACTTCCACTACTACTCCAAAATGCACAGTTCACTCCAGGATCAACAAAGTCCACGTGGATCTGAAAGCCTCAGGAGCTCCCACTCCCACTCCAGTAGTGTACGTGGGCCTTAAATCCACACTGCTCTGCAGTAAGTGCTTTTCAAAAGACAGTAAACTTCCAGGTATGTGGAGTTCTACGTGTTTGCTTTCTTCAGGAAAAGCCTTTCGACAGGAAAAACTATTTTCCAGGCATTTGAGATAGCACAAGTGATGCCAAGCTGTTAATGCAGAACTGCCCCTGTGAGCACAGTTTTATGCACACCCCCGGGACTGAAACGACTGACTGTTCTGCTCCGGTGCAGTACCAGGAATTTGCACTGGGACATTCCAGTGCTGAAAAGCATTTAAACCCAAGATTCTCATCAGCACCTACAAAAGGTACAAGGATGTTCCCTTCAAACTAAAGGTCTCAAACTCAAGTTTGTCTTCCGAAGTTCTCTCCTCTCCTGACAATATGGTACATGAAGTCAGTGAGACTTAATTTAGGCTTAAAGCTCTTACTGTTCCCATCCCTGCACATCTCCTGAATAATAACCCTGGAGTTTCCAGATGGGAAAGGCAGTAGCACTTACCATCCAGCAGTTCTAGAGTAACCGAAGGATCCACATATTCCCACCAGTGTTTGCCATCGGTGGACACCGGAATCTCCCAGTTGGACCACTTGCAGGCCAAGTGGATGCACACACAGGCTATCACTGTGGGCTTGTACTGAAGGCAGAACGTGGTAAGGTGAAGACTGTTGCACAAATTTCCCAATGAGGAACCAAAGGAAATCAAACATGAAAAACAGAAAACCCAAACAAATCAACCGTTGACAGACAGAATGAGGCAGCTGGTCAAGCAACAGCAGTTAAACATTTTGCTGAATAAGTTCATAAGATATCTTACTGCCCTAAGAAAACAAAGGGCAGTGCATTTATCTGGTAGAAAAGTTTAATTTGCTTTTGCTATCAAAAGTCTGATGAACAGTAAATAAATTTAACAGTTACTCTACAATACTTATGTACTAAAAAGAGAGAAGTATAATATGGCCAATTAAAGCTCCCCAGTAAAAAGCAGACAGCTGATTCCGCAGTCCCTGAAGGAGAATCAGAAGTCCCCAGCAGTTCCACAGAACCAGGTGAATTACTTGTGGGCTTGGCTTTCACAGGCCTGGATTTGTGACATTTGTGAACTGGTCTTCAGCTTCCAGCTGGCAGCAGCACAAAATACACTGGCTCAGTTCCACTGCTTTAGCACAACACCTCTTTAAGTACAGAACCTTGCCCATCAAGGAACCACCAGGACTGATTTATTTATTGTGTACAGTTACGATAACCAGCAGATATTGCCTAAAAACCAAGTATACAGAATGAAATCCTCTTAAATTAAGCTTCAAGTTGTTTTGCAAGTTGAAGTAATCAAGACTAAAGTCTGCTCTCTCGTTCTTTCTGTGACAGCCTAAGTATACACAAAACCCATCTGAAATCTTAGAACTTATGTTTGTCTAAGTACTTAAGTTTTAAAACTGTATATTAAGATTAAAGAGCTGTGTTTAAAAGGAAGAACATTGGGCTTGTACTAGTCTATCTGAAGAGAAAAATCAGCCAGCTGGAAAGAACTTAGGTCCACTACAGTTTTATAAGTTAAGACTGGATAAATATATATTTAAAGTTAAGAGAAAACTGCCATTAACTACAAGTGTAAACTAAAAATAGTTTTGTACTTACCAAGACGCTCGGGTTTCTAGGTTAAGTTTATCTCTTTGTAATCTTTAGCTGCTATTCAGGCTACCAATTTTAGATTTATGCACTCACAATGGAGAAAAATGTCATCAGAAAGCACCACTACACTTCTCATTGTGCATTTAACCCCTGTGTGCCACGAGGCCCTTGTCCAATACACCGCACTGCAGGCGGGCAGGAACCACCACTGGAGGCGGCCCAGTCTCCCGCTGCAACAAGGGCAGACACATGGAGGGGGCCCTGCAGTAAAGGAAGCTATAGTGTGCTACAACAGTGCAACAAAGAGGTTCAGGATAACAACCTGTTGGTAGCCATGAAATAGGATGTCTGTGCCAAATCCTTGCTTGCTGTAAGAAAAGAGAAACAGGGAGATTAAAGGTCGGCACGAACTCGGCGGGTTCGTTCCAAAATTAGAGCAGTTTTACCTTCCGAAATCGCTGCTGGGTATTGCTACAGAACTGATCTCAATTTGGCTGACTAGCCTTCAAAATTATATTTTCTGAGACACAGAAGGGGCCCTTACATTCAGTACTGGGGCTGGACCAGTCCTATTCACTGCCCCTCCCTCTGCTGATCCAACCCCTGTCTCCTCAGGGCTGAGAGCACTCTGCTCTGGGAAGCGCTGCTTCCCGACCCTCACCTGGAGATGATTCCTGCCATTCCCTGGGCTGCAGGACAGAGCAGTCCCAGCCCATTCACAGCACAGTGCACACCCTGCCCTTGGAGAGGAGCATGGCAGGACACCCCTCCCACCCCCCCACCTCCCCAAAACCAGAGCCATGTCCCTCTCCCAAAGCCCTACAACACCACAAGTCCCCAGGCTAAAGGGTGAGAAGCTAAAAAAAAAAAAAAAAATCAGTTTTCTGCTCCTTCTAATTAAGAGCACTGTGCTCAGAACTTTTTGCTCCACGTTTCTTAAACCTATGGCAAAGCTTCAATAGAAAACCAACAAGTTCATTTTAGTTAGTCAGGAAAAAAACAAACCAAAACACAAGACTGCAACATGCCAGAAACGAAAAGCTACTGAGTCAGGCTGTTACAGGCACGCAGTGCTGACCCCTGCAGGGACACCCCAACTCCTCACTCAGGTAAGAGAACTTACTGTAACATGCATTAATGGGATAGCTGGCCACAAGGCAGATTGAATGCAGCCTTCATTCAAGTCTTACTTTGACACTATCACTTGAAATCAGTGCTACCTGCAGAGAGCGTAGTGTTGAATTTTATGTCAAAGGGAACATTGTTAAGCTTTTATTTTAATAATAATATTTCCATAAAGTTTGATAAATACTATAGCGGCTTTTAAATTTCAAATTTTAAACAGCATAATAAAATGTGATTTAACTCAACTTCTAATGATTGCCAGGGAGCACAAATCAGATTTGTCTTTATGCTACACAGCCAGGCAGTGCCATAATCCCAGAAGAAAATGGAAGTAGCAAGGCAATAGGATCTGTTCCCACACAAATTCTACTGAGCCATAATAATCAGAAGGTGACCTGACAATGTGTTGTACTATAATATTTAGTTTGCAAACTCTAATGGTAATTAAATACCAAATAACCTCTTCCTCTCCCTCCCAACTAATGAAATGTAAGGTGGAATTACCAAAAAGAGAAACAGTGAAATGAGACTGAGTCTCACTGAACCATTGTGTATTTTCATTTGTTTTGTTATGACAAATTGATGTCTTGCTCCTCATTTTTCACCAAAGCAATGTCTAAAGGAGCTTCAGTATTTATACACTCTGTAAAGTCACATGTCTGAATTACAGGACTGGGACAAGAAGCATCTCTACTCTCACTGAAATGGCCCTTTTGAACAAGGAAGAAAAGCAGATGCCAGAAAACTTCTATTTAACAGCAGCTTGGAAGTTGAGTAAATCAAAACACATACCTGGAAGAAAAGAATCACATCTTGAAACACACATTTTGGCCCCAATCAAAAGTTAAAGTGCTAAATACCTTACCTATACTACAAGTAGTATGATGGTGTTTCAACTTATTTACAGCTCATAACAATCATTGCCAAAACTAACCAGAAGTTTCAGCTCAAAACCGAAGCCTTTGATAACACAAGGCACAACTAAAAACACCCCTCCCAAACTCTTCTATTTAGGACAGCTTTGGTTGAGCAGAACCCATCACAGGAATTAAAGCTAATGAATTTTGGCTCCTGTATTTTGGTGCTTTACTTCCATTCTAGCAGTGAAAAGTGCATCTCCAAATTGCAATCATCTTGAAGCAGAGGCTCAAACAAGCCAGCAGAGCTGCTCTTCAAACTCCCGAGCTGCAGGACTGATGGCTGCGGCACCAACCAGGAATGAGCAGCTTGAGCTTTCAGCAGCTCAGAGGGACTCCAAACACCCACCCTGTCCCACTGCTGCAGAAGCAACCACAAGGCAGGGGGTCACTGAGGTAGGAATCAATATTTTTGAACGGGACTTGCTGTCCAATACACCTTCCAAAAGGCCGTCTCCAAGAAACTGCCAACTGGAAACCAAAATGTTTTTGGTTTTTTTTTTTGCTGGGCAGAGCCACACAATGGTTGCAATTCCAAGATATCTGAGTCTTTTCTTCAACACAGCTTATCTTGGATCTTGGGATACTCATGAAAATGTGACTGCCAAGTCCCCCTCAGGAGGGTGGTAGGTGGCTATGCCTGGACCCTGCCAGCATTTGGGAGCGTTCTCCGGAAAGAGGAGATGGCAGATAAGCCAGTCAGCATCAGGAGAGAGGAGCTTCTGGTCCTTCTGGCCAAAGGAGAAGAGCCCCAGGCTCTGAGCAGAGGTGTGCTGGTGGATGCCTGCTGTGTCTGCAAAGGGCTGGAGCAGGCCATGGTGTAGGCAGTCAGGTCTGAGCAGTCCTGGTGGCTTTACTTCCTCGAAAGCACTTAAACCTCGGGAACAGGCCTGTGAAAGCCTGAGGTGAAAGTTCAGTATGTGGAGGCCACCTGCAGCAGTGCTGGAGTGCAGCTGGGCTTTCAGATCTTTCCACACCACTCAGTACACTAAGACTTACATTTTCCTCCCGTGAATACCCTCTGAAAAAGCTGATGCATTTTCACCTCCTCTTCTGCTGACCTTGTCTTTCTCAGCCTGGTTTAAGCAATGCTAGCTGTGCACACAGATACTATGGCATATTTGGAGGATTTGACACTGCAATTTCCACAAAAGATTAGTAAGGACCATGGGTGTTCAAGGTACCTGGTAGCCTGCAGAGCAGCGAGAACAATCCTAGAAATCCTTGAGATCCCATCTGCAGTTCCAAAAGGTTGTGTTCCAACACAGAAAAAAGAATGACTGAAGACTTCCCAAGATGGAGATGAGGATACAGACTCCTCCCCTTCAAGTTGCACCAGAAGCAGGCTGAGAACAGACTGATTCTGCACCAGAGCTAGAGGACCATGTCATGGTCTTGGCATGAGGGCAGCTTCACTGCTGATCATTCAGCCAGTGCTGAAGCCAGTGCGGGAGATGGACAACAGAACTGCTTTTGGTGTTTTAGTGTTTTTTTGGTTTTTTTTTTTTTTCCTCCTCTTTTTTTCTTCTCTTCAGTACTGGAGGGTTCTTGGAACGGGCACCGAGGCTTGCTGACAGGCCCTCACACATCCACTGTCTTCAGATTCCTTAGAGGACCTGTGGGATCCTAAGGAATGATGGTCTTGTCTCCTCTTCTCAGTCTCTTGACACTGAGGAAGAATGGTGCAGAAAAAAGACTAAGCCCACACCATTTTCCTCGTCTGCTCTACTGACCAAACTGTAAAGGTGGAACAATTTCATTAACCCAGGAGCCTCTGAACATCAGAAGAATCACTGGATATGCCTGAACATCGTGAGTCATTATGTATCCATCCAGTCACCTCTTATCTACAATGACCCCTGCTGTCTAACACTGCCTTCAAAAAGGCTTTCAATCTTAGAGAAGAATTCAACTTTTTCTTTAGTTGTATGTTGAAGCAGTTACATTTATTTGCACCTATTTCCACTTCCTAATTCATCTTCAGCTTCCAGCAATCAACTCTGGTGTGCCACTACCAGACTAGACAGTCTTCTGACAAAGGACTTGGCTGAACCTTTTGAGCATGAACAACAGAATCTGGGTTTATTTTAATGTTTTTCATTTAGTTTTTTAAAAGGGAGTAGCTTAAAGGTTAATACAGGTAACAGTGACAGCATAAAACACACTACCCTGGATGCAAGACAGCAAGAAGTGATCCAGAGAACCAGCCATCCTCTGAGGCACTGCAGGTTAGGCAGCAAAAGGGCACCCTCTCACCACAGGGCAATGCAGGGCACATCCCCTAAGCCAAGTCCTCAAGTGCACTGCCACACCTCAGCTAACTCTGCTGCCTCTGCTTTGATAGTCAGCCACATCACATTCCTCCCTCCCTTCTCTCCCCAAACGTGCACTTGGAGGTTTCAATCACAAGGGTCTTGGATAAATTAATCACCTTTAATAAACAAAAAGGTATCTCTGCATTCCCTAACGGTGCTTTTTGTCCAAGGTGACGTTACCAGAACTGGAAGAAGTAACCTTGGATTTCTTGAACTCCTCAGTCAATCCCTTTAGCAGTAAAGGTTTAACACTGACAAGTCTTAGATATTGAAAGCTTCAGGACTTAAAATATCTGAGTGTTGCATCTATTGACATTAAAAACCCACACTGCCCAATAATAACTATCTCATGGAGAGAGAACTGAACTCATCCCACCACTGTGCCCACGAGCCCATCTCTGCTCTCTCAATACATAACACACAGCAATTATTCTGTCCTTGCCTGACTTGCATACAACAGATTCCACGCTTGATGGTTTAAATTTACTAATTTGCTTCCTTTTTTTTTTAAATATTAATTCCACAAGTTTTGTGTTCTCAGCCTACACCATTCCTAGGAGGGGCATATGCTGCCAAGGGTTCCATTGCATACACACACACTAATGAGCACAGCTACTCCAGTGAGTTGGTTTTCAAGCATCAGACAAATGACATTCACTTTGCACCACTCCTTTAGGCTCAAGGACTTGCAGTTCTCACTGAAGCCTTCAGATTTCAAGACTTGGTATAATTTTAGAATTCTAAGTATTTTTTTCAAATCTGCTGGCATTAAATACTGAGCTTTAATATGGCAAATTAAAAAATCAGCAGTACCTTCAAAGTATGAATTTTGTCAGTACAAAAGATCAGCAGACAAAACACAAGGGGAAGAGCTGAACTGTCAGAGTGGGAGCTACCCCTGACTAAAGGAAACGTGGTCTGTGCAACCATGTGCCCTCCTTCTGGTAGGCTCCAAACAAACTCCCTAATGTGGAAATCTGAGGCAGGACAACATTGTCTCCACCCCTCCCCACAGCCCAAACACTTAGTGGGGGCTCCCACAAACAGTGACTGACACGTGCCCACATTTACACTGACCAGGAAAACCCAAAGCAAAGCCCCACAGAGCTGCTGATGCAGAATGCTGAGTCTTGAGGTGTAATGACACTCCTGCCCCAAGTCACAGCCAAATCTGGACAGAGAGCAGAGAATCATTATCTTACAGCAAGGATAGCAATAAAGCTACTTCAGATGCAAATGAATTACAGCACCAGCCCCACTCAGACTCTGAAGACACTGCACCACTAAGCTACTTGAAAGTAAGAGATACTCTCCCTTCAAAGAACACCACCAATTCCAGAGTTGTTACAAAACAGATCTACTTAACATGATTAAGTTGTACCTAACTTCTGTATATTTTTATAGAGGGAAAAAAAAAACAAAACACCAAAAACTCTGAAGCACTTAACTTTGCGTTTTTCACTGCAAAACCAGCCAAGGACTAAACACTAAAAGCCATGGTCTAATCATTTCCAAACACTTTTTACTTAAGGAACACAATTAAAGTGAAAATCTTATTTTAGGTGTTTTTACAATGGATTCCTGTTTTCTTTCATCCTCCATCTTATGAGAGGATTTTTTAATTATTTTTTTTTTAAAGCTCCAAAGGAAACCAATTTAAGAATGAAAGAAGGTGTGCCAAAAAGCCACAAAAATACTAAAGAACAAAACAGGTTTCTTGCCAGTCACATTAATGAGCTGCATACAAGTTAGAAGATATGTTTAACAAAAGCTTTGGGGTCTTGTGCTACCATCCAAAACAAGTACACCAGGCTCCAGAAAAACAATTAGTCACATCTCCAAGTATTTGCATGTGACAGTAGACTTGCCATGCACTCTCTTTATCCCTTGGTTCATTACCTAAAAAGATTTGCTAAGACAAAAAAACTACCACCAGCCATCAGCCAGCCTAAACTTCACATGGTAGAACTGCTTCAGAGTGAAAATAATCAGCTCAGAACAACACTAAGTAGCTGGCCAACCACTTCTCAACTACTGACTGCTTCTGTCACTTGGGAACACATGGAACAGGTATTGCTAAAATCAAATCTTGTAAGAAGACAAAAGAATTGTGAAGGACAGAGGACTGGACTCTTTATCCTAATTTCTAAAGGTTAAGATCAAGCTTTTAGTAACTAGCTTGAAACACTCTTTGGATAACACAGTTGGTGAAGATCACATTACACAAATAACATTACTTTCAAATTTTACTAGAAAGGTAAAAAAGGACTTACAGAAGTGGTTAAAAGTCACTGACCTCTCACTAATTGTGTACATTTCACAACATCTGTGTGTGGATGTTCAATGGTAATCTCAAAACCTGAAGAGTTACAAATACATTTTAGAATTACACATTTGCAGCTGTAAAATAAAACCCCAAACCCCTTATGCTTCCCCACAGACATAAAATACTCTAAACCTCTGCACTGCAGAACGAGTAGCAGGACTGCACTGCCTTTTACTGTGCACCTTTTAATACTTTTGAATGGCAGAGGGTACAGCTACTTCATGATCAATTAGGAAAATACCTCAATAACTCTCTCTCTCTCTATATATATATATGCAACCTGGGAAATTACTGTATTTTTAAGATTGAACATATCTGAGTAGTTTCTAGCATGCTAATAAGTCAGTAAAAACTGCACTGCAGACGTGTGTGTGCATGTGCACTTTATTAATTGATTTCTAGCACTTAAAACCATTTGCATCTACAAAACTACAAATTAAGTCAATTTGTAGGTCAGGGACTTAAAAAACTCTTCTTTGTTTATGAAACTATCTTAAGAATTAGGTCACTACCGTGAGCTATTTTTTTTTTAACAATATACTGCAAGTGGTATTTAAGAATACCTGAGCAAGTCTGTGTTCTCAGGCCTGCTAGCAGGAGTTGTCTCTGAGGCATTCTAAAGTCAGAAGAATTTCTTAGCAGAACATTCCATTTCAAATTTGGGAATCATCTGAACCATTAAATGGGTTGTTTCAGGACACACACCCACAGATAACCCACTGTAATGTGTTATCTTACATAAAGAAGTATCAATGTAATCACTACTTTGGAGTAAAATCTACTTGGAAGCTTACACATTTCCAACTCAAACTGTCAGAAATATCTATTTCCTAAGTACAGATGCCCCTTTTTTCCCCCCAAGTGAACGCAGCAGAACTGCTAACACAAAACTAAATTCACAGGTTAGAAGTTATACAGGAAAAGAGTAAAATTCCAGTATATCAACAGCACATCAAAAATGCAGTGACTTGGGTCCCATTACTCCTTCATGGTAAGTTGGCTGCACAGGAGATATTCAGGACATACCTAAAGTTTGAAGCATTATTGTTTCAAGTATAACCAGCTCTTGGGCTTGTTGCAGGTAAGCCTGAAACAGACAACAAACAGGTGAAGAGCAGCAATGGCTTCTCTGAGAATGTCAATCACACACTCACTGCCTGTTGGAGCACCGGTACTGCAACACCAGAGCAGCACAACTGACAATTCACAACACTGAGAGTTACAAAGGCTGCCCAGTGCCCATCAACTTGAGTAGCTCTGGGCAGGTTATTCATTTGACAAGTACTTTAAAAATACAGCTGGAGATGCTCAGCTGGCCTGTGGCTCAGGAAGGATAATGTGAACTCTAAAGCAAGTGGAAGCTGCGCAGACTTTGGCAAATGAAAAGAGGAGCAATGTACAGCAGAGGCAGCAGCTGATAACTCCATCATACACAGCCAACAGGGCACAGTGAAACTCTGCCAGAGAGAGACAGTGTCCTGAACTCAGAGCTCTGCACAAACTGTGCCACTCAGGGAACCACACATGAAACCTCTAATTTACACAGCCAGTCTTCTACTCTACATGTGGGAGCCTGAAAAATAATGCCATTTCAAGATGGAGCAATCTCTTCAGGTTTCACACCAAATATGTGAGCATTTAATAAACCACTTTAAGTAATGGAAAAGACCTCAATGGTGCACAAAGAAAAGGCTTTTTCCTAGACTGCAGACAGCAACAATCCAGTGAGACAGTCACACATCATGAGATGAAGCGTCATCTGATCATCTTTACAACCAGGACTTCCACCTACATCACTCTTTGTATCCAGTTGTGGCTCTTGAGGATGAAGACAGGCATTTGCTACTTTAATAACATGTTCAAGTTTCCGTGGCTGTTCTTCCACTTTTGCAGCCAAAAACAATGCCGTGGGAGACATTATCTGAAGGAGAAAAACACATGGGTACCTTTAAGCTTTGTGCAAGCAGAATTTGAATTTTTTATGGAGAGTCTAAACTAAAAGTTGGATTTGTGGCTTTTTTCCCCCCTCAGTTCTGAAGTCATGCAAGGCAACAAAAACATAACTAGTCAGGTTTTATTTTATAACTGATGTAATCCTCCCAGCAACACAGGGAAGGAGCAGCAAAATTCTAAATTACATTTGTGAGTAAGAAGTCTGAGGTCAAACTAATTCTAGTTCAACATAAAAAAAAAAAAATTTGGTCCAGAAGAGTTAGTCACACAGGAACAGGCTGTTTCAAGTTAAATATACTTTATGAGAAAGTTCATCCAATTTCTTGCACAGAGAGAGTCATTACACCATCTTTACAGTAAAAGTCAAAACAGCTGATCACAAGTTGTGCCAGCATTTGATTCTCCTAAAGACTGAGAAACTTTGCACAGAACTTGAACACAGCTTGTTATAATAGGTTGTATAAGTAAAAGAAACTTTATATATACATATATATTCTTAGAAACTTTACTATACACCCAGCAGTATCTTGAGAACAAAGCACAAGGATTCATAAAACACCAGTTATATCAAATATTAGTAAAGAGTACACATGACATTTTAAGGTGAATTTTAGATAACATTTAAGGTGTTACAAGCTGACAGCAAAGCTCCCACTGGCAGTTCAGTCTCACCCAGCAGAGCTATGGAGTAATTTTGATGCCTGTTGTCAGCTACAGTGACTGATGTGTGCAGACACAGCACAGCAAACCACACAACACTGAACAATACGGTGCTCTTTGTATGCAAAAGCTGCCCACGTGAAAGAGGAATTAAAATGGCACTAGAAATCACCTAGACATGAGCTGATTAAAATGGTTAAAATTAAGCCAGTATAAAGCATTTATTCAGAGCTGAAGCAGCTGCTTGCTGAGTATTTAATTCCTGCATGGTGCAAGTAGTGCAGGTATTTGATTTCTCATTCAGTGCCCAAACAGAACTAGACTGAGCAGGAGGCATCTCCCCCCAAAGTCAGCTTTGCCTTCTTTGTATCAGCAAGCAGCCCTTTGATATGATGAAATGAAGCATTTGGCATAAAGATTTGCAATCTGTGAAAAACTGCGACAAACTGATTAGAATTGAGCATTTAAGGGATTAAATTTTAGAACCTTTCCAATGTATTGAGGGAGTATTTTTTGCATCCTTAAATCACTTTGAAATGTCTGCTTGGACCTTAAGAAAAACTTCAAAGTTGGCAGACTTGAAAACTGACACCCTGGGAAGGAGATACCCTTTGATGAGCAGAAAATGAGAAATTCAGCATTCTGAAAAACCCAACCCACCCAAAACAAGTCACAGGGAACAAATTCTTCCATAAGGGAAGAAAAAAACCCCTGTTTTCTTTTTAAGAAGCTTGTAACTTGAGCCTTCCAAATGAACAAAGGATGGAAAGACTTTCCAGAGTTGAGAAAGGGAGAGAACCAACAGCTCTGAAGTGCCAGAAAACGCAGATGTGCAGCAGCACACACAGTTTTGAACCAAGTCACCACTGACCACACAGCTGGATCATCAGCAAATTCTCACTCACCCTTACTCTGTGTCTGACTGCACCAAGGTTCTACTTCATTCCAAAAAAGCACTTTCATCAGCCTGACTTCAGGAGATCTTCTGGTTTATTGGAATGGGTCACTTCTGGCCAGCAAGTCTCCACACAACTCCTGATCTCCAAGACCTTGCACAAAACACGGTTCTGGAGGCTGATTAAGTCAAGCTGATGAACTGTCATTTAACTTTGGTTCATCAGAAACCTTCCCACAGCCCCATTATCTATTTCCTTCAGAAAGAAGTGTTGGTTTCTGGCCAAAGAACTTCAGATCTTTGCCTTGTTTAGGACAAGGGTTCTCACTCCCAGTTTTGAGGAGGTCAGTATTTTTATCCTCCTTGGTATTTATTCAGAAAATAGACATCCTAATAAAATTTCAGACTTGGCACACATGCAGTCTCCAGTGAAGATGACACACCCTGCTAAGTGTATAACTGGCAAAGTTACTCCAATGCTTTCATTCATTTCTAATTCCCAAAAATGGCCAAAAAACCCCAAAGTAGAACAAAAAGGCAAAATTTACACTTTACAAAGACATAAGCTTCCTATACATAAACATCTTAATTTGACATCAACCAAAATAATTTCAAGTAATTTTCTACCATGCACCCAAAATAGTCTTTAAGACTTGGAGAAATATCTTCAGAAGAGACATGATTTATGGAATTAAATCCCATTTTTTACCAGCTGAGAATCTCAGAAACCAAGTCCCATTGAAACAGAAAAAAAAAATTCCCTCCCAATAAGGGCCTTGATAAGACAATCCAAGAGCACTGAACAAGTTTCATTGGGAAATGTGCTGTGGGTCCTTTTTCACTTAAAAAATACAAGACACGGTGTAAAAATAAAGGCATTCAGAAAAATCTCAGAACACACATGCAGCATGCACATGGTTTTCTGAGATTTCCCCCTCCCTTTTAATGCCAATATTAGTGTGTTTTTAGATTTGATACAATTTAGTTTAAGACATTGAGTGGTTCCAGTCTATGAGAGGGTTTTCAAGTTTGAACACAAAGAGCTGCAGGTTTGGTTTTTTTTATTATAAGTAGGAGCTTGCATTGCTTAAAAGCAGCAAATATGTTAAATTGCAAGATTAAAACCAGAACTGAAGGATCCAAACCAGCCTCACTAAAGCCTGAAGTGTATTATGAAAGTTTTAAGAACGCAGCATAACTGCCAAGTCAGCTGTTTAATGCTGGGGTTTGTACAAGACGATTTGTACAATTTGCACGGGAGGCAGGAAGGGAATACAGAAGGATGGGACACAAAAGCCCCTCCACACAACTCACCTACCCTGCACTTGGAAGCAAAAGAATTGCTCACACAGCCTTCTTCAGGCTCTTCACTGAGCTCCCTGCGTGGCACAAAACCCCCTTGACATCACCTATATTTTTGAGGGGTTGTTTGCAGTTCCACGTGGCATTTGCAAAGATTATCTTTAAAAACTACAGCTACCATTTGGATGCCTTACCTCTCATTTCCAGCATACCCAGGATTTTCCCCCCCTTTTCTGTTCTTCAAATCACAGTGTGCTGAGGAATATGCATCGAAAAGAACTATTTGCTACATAACAGTATGAGACACCAAGTACTACAGGAACAGTATCTGCAGAATAATTTAAATTTTCAAGATACTTTTAAGGATAACATCCAGGCCAGTACTCCCTATAAAAAGCCAGTGAGCTCCCTCCCCATCCCTGCATTAGCACTGACCAACTTCAGACTCAGCAAACCAAAGTTACTGTGCCCCGGTCAACAGTAACATTGACAGAATAATTTGTACTAATGCTGGGGAGTTGCACAGTAACTCCTGTCATTTGCCCAGCCAGGGGCATCCAATTCTGCTCACCAGAATTGATAAGGCAAATTTCCACCCTATCACTGGGGCACAGCAACCTCGTCAGGTCTTAACCTGCTTTGATTGCAACATCAAAACCTCAATTCTTTCTCTTTTGCACGTACTTTGCAGGCAATCCACAGCAATTCGTAGGTGATTTGCCAGCCCACAGTAACTTCACCAAAAAAGAGTTATTTGGTCATTAAAGCAGCACATCAACATAACTGGTAGATCCCGCCCCTGTGGCTCCACAGATTGAAGATACTGTTGGGAATTCTGTTCCCTCTCCACAGATGGCTCAACCCCCTGAAAGCCTGTACAATTGTTTAGCAGTTCCTTTTACTGAAGGAAAACCAGGAATTATTTCAACAGCCATTCAGTAACTGAGCTTCCACTACAAGGCCTGCTTATGAAGTGCACGTGACATTTATCTATATTTGTATAACCTGGCAATTACACATGATGATAAGGATTTAAGTGCTTACTACTTGGCCCAAAACATTATTTTGCCAATAAAACATAGGCTACATTTTTTCAGCTCAGAAGATCATAAGGAGTTCTGACTAATGGCCACCGAATTTTCTAGCCCCAGCCTTCAGATTCCTTCTTGCCATGGATAAACAGCACCACGTGCACACAACAAAGAAATACCTGAGACACACTGCTTACACCACAGAAAATTTTAGCTAGGTCTTAGCTTCAAAACTGCCAGCGCCTTACTATTAATTTCTAAGGATTACTTTCTTCTTGCAGTGGTGAATACCGTTACATTTTTTAGCTTGCCAAGTACTCTGGAGAATTGATATTAAGTATTTATTACAGTCCTTGGCTTTCGCTTTTCCTACAGACAACCCGACAGATGGTTTGGGAGTATTTGCAGAGTGACTCCATTCACTGAGCCCACCCCCATTACCCCACAGGAATGTGAGTCAGAAAATGCACTTGCCCATCAGCACACACACAAAGCCCCTCTCTGGCCTGACACTCACTGGGAATTACAAGGAATTCAGCAAGAATACTGAGTGAAAATCTGCACTGCACTTGCCTTTAAGTCTGAATACTGTTACCTGAGAATGAATTTAACAGCACACTCCCCTCTTCCTGTAACAGTTCCAGTTTCCATGGCATTCAACCATAGCTTATCTGTGAATTTTAACATTCTTAAGTATAACTTTAGGTGTAGTTTTCATATAAAAGGCACGTCCAGTTCCAAGAGACCATCATTTACCGGTATCCAGTGAAAACCCAAACACAGCAGCTAAAGCTTCCTGCTGCCTAAATCTATCCTAGATTACCAGGGGACAGAACAACCACTCTAGCAGGTATACAGAGGTATGGAGGTCTATATGTAAATAAATCAGCTCTGCACAGAGCCATCTCTCCCTTCCAAGCAGCTCTGCCCAGTTTATCAAGCCCACAAGCCATCCACAGTCACAGAAAACTGGATGCCTCAGCAGCTCCTCTTCCACCAGCTACAGGTTACATGGGCAGGTACAGTGGGGAGAAACAGGAGCTTATACGGATTGACACTGCAGTTTTAGTACAAAGCTGATGAAAGGTTGAATTTATCTCGGATTTTGCACAAAAAATAATGCAACACATTTCAGAAATACCTATTTCCTGCCAAATAAGCACCAAATAAGATGCCCATTTGTTCAGTCAACAACAGCAAACAAATTCATGCCAGACAAAAGAGCTGAGCTGGCTCTCACTGCACCCCAATATGTACCTGCCCCAGCTGCAGACAGTGCAAGGTGAGCAAGATTTTAGCCCTTGGTAGATCAAGGTCTGCTCTGGTCTAGACCTGTCACAGTCTCCTTATTCTGCTTCTTCTGTCATTCGAAGATCTAAGAAAACTCATCCTCACCATTTAGTGACGTACCACGATCATTATTAACTGTTGCTTAAAGCAAACAAACAAACTCCCTCAAGAATACCTAGAATACTATATTATCACTTTCCTAACTATTGCAGCCAGTACTGGACATCAGAAAGAGGCCTGAAATTTCCAGGTTGTCATCTCAAGTTCCATACCTGTTACAGATTTCCTCAACGACAGCCAGTGCTTTTACTGAAGAATTCTGTTCTCTCTAACACATCCTGTGCTTAGAGTCAGCATATTGAGGTCACTCGTTAAAACAAGAGAGCTGGCATTCCCTTGCCAGATTTAAAGGTTTCTCTTGCCTGATATGACTTATCACCACACCGCTCTAGACTAGACTAGCTAAATGAATTGACGCTGTTCCTGGAACAGACACATAATCCATATGGATGCACACATGACCACATTAGCACTGTCAGACACACCATGCCAGCACTTCCATCGACTTCATCAAGAAAAACGTGTGTTCCTACACATCAGCCTTCCAAACTACAGCACAGAGGCACCAGCCACATCCAAAACTCTCAACGGGTTCTTCACACATCTGAAATGTGCTTGCTGATGTCGCCTATTTTTTTCATTTCCATGGCAGAAGATAAAATCTAATTGCCACTAGTTAAGGTAATTCAAAGTTGAAAAGAAGCATCATTGCTGCTTCAAATTCACTGATAAGAAGCTACAATTCCTGTAAACAAACCAAACCGTTACACTCCTGCATGCAACACTTCCCAGTTAGGCTGCCAAAATCATGTTATTATCACACTTGAAATCATACTTACATTTCGATTAAATTTCGTGAAGGAATGATGCATATAAAACCTGTGCATGTAAACAATTGCAGTATTTATCGTAAGCTGAGAGCTGGAAGACTAAATTAAGGAAACACTACATACTGAGAAACCTGTTCACAAGATCTGAAGG
Organism: Empidonax traillii; assembly: GCF_003031625.1. NCBI lineage: Eukaryota > Metazoa > Chordata > Aves > Passeriformes > Tyrannidae > Empidonax > Empidonax traillii. The sequence continues at coordinate 14,617 of NW_020955335.1, read as the reverse complement.
CGAGCGACTTTCCAGATCAATCACTGCTCTCAACATGCTGTCTCCAGCCGAAAATAGATTAAGGACACTTCAGAACTGAACTGATATTAACACACACTTAACCGATATCAACACGGATCCTTCCCATCTGTTCCGCAGACCATGTGGAGATTCCTACAGCAGGCTCGCCACAGTCACCCGCTGAATGAAAACTCATCAGTGGGCGACATGCGCTGAAACACCGTCTCAAGTGCTTTTGTTTCGTTCCAAGTCAACTATTTCAGCAGGAGACGTGAGGCTTTCGCCTCGCTCTTTTTAAAATCACATTAAAGCAGGAGGAGATGCCCGTTCCCGGGAAAACATTAAAGGGTCTGCGGACACTGGGCTTTACTTTTAAAGCGCCCAGACCCGCACCAAGGACCCCCCCGCGGCTCGCAGGGCCAGAGGGAGCTCCGGGCCCCTCGCCTGCTGACAAAGAGCGCGGCGCGGGGGCCCCGCAGGCTCCTCCTCCCATTCTGTGCCTCAGGCCACGGCTCCTTCCCCCGGGAGCGCCGGCCGGGGGCTACGGGAGCCCGGGAGGGGTCCTAGGGAAGGCTCCCACACCGGGGGAAAGGCTGTCCCGCCGCCCGCCCCCGCCGCCCTCAGCGCGTCCCGCCCGGCGCCGCTCGGATACACGTTGAGGCGCTGGCCCATGTCTTGGATGAGGTTGGCCGCCTGCTGCCGGTACGAGAGCTCCTTGTCGGCCTCCACGCCGCAGCGCCGCGAGGGCGTGTTGTCCAGCTGCTCGCGGCTGAAGAACCAGCGCGCCGCGGCCGAGGAGCCGCCGCCGCCGCCGCCGCCCCGCGCCGCGGCCCCGCCGGGCCCCGCGCCCGCCGCCGCCATCGCCGCCTCCCGGCCCGCCGCCCCCCGCGCCGCTCTCGCGAGAGCGCCGACACCGCGCGCGCGCGCGCCCGCCCGCCCGCCGCTGACCATGGAGCCTCGCGGCGGGGCGGCCGCGCGACCGCGCGGTCACGTGGCCTGTGGGGGCGGCTCCTGAGGGTACCTGGGATCACCGAACCACAGAGTCCTCGCAAAACACGGAACGTGTAACGGTGTTCTCGAGAAAACATGGTTGATCTCTGTGTGCTGTGCTGGGTCTGGCCGAGCTGGATTCCATCCCCCCCCGTAGCAGCCCCCGCAGTGCCGTGCTGTGCATTGGCGGCTGGCAGGGTGTTGGTGACACGCCGGTGCCAGCGCCAGCGCTGTGACATTCCCCCTGGGAGGGGATCCAACCGGGCCAGCTGACCCAAACGGACCAAAGGGATGTTCCATACCGTGTGACGACAGCTCAGATATAAAAGCGAAGGCAGGGAGCGGGAGGGCAGGCATTCCCTGCCTCCAGTGATGCCTGCTGAGGAACCATTACAGGTGCTGGCTGAAGCCCTGCTTCTCAGGAAAGTGTCCGGACATCGCTGCTGATAGGAAGTGGAGAATAAACCTTGTTATTTTTGACTTCACTTTTGTGCGCGCAAGCTTTCGTTTTGCTTTTACCTTAATAAACTGCCTTATCCCAACCCACGGGCTTTTTCCATCTTACTCTCCCTCCCCTTTACAGCTGGGATGGGGAGTGATAGAGTAGCTGGGTGGGCACCTGGCGTCCAGCCAAGGTCAACCCACCACAAATGCTTTCCAGCCTAAGCAACTATAAGAGAGATAGGACCCGTGAAACTGTTGCCTAAAGGTGGTACTTAAAAGCAAACCTGTAAGACTCCCGTTTGTGAGTTTTAGAAGTCAAGACATTGAGTGTGTTGGTCATTGTTTTGCCAAAATGCACACTGAGATACAGTTTATATGCCACTGTTACACAATCTTTCCTTTTTCCTTCTTCATGTTCCTGTTACATATTCATGATATTTCCCAGCACCTACTACATATACATATCCTTGTAAGGTCTCAGAGGGGCTTCATCAAGGGTCTTTGGTGGTCTTCTCTGTCTTGAGCTCTCAGTGTTCTAAGTGACCACCTTAAGAACTTCTTCAAGACAATTCCCTTGGTTATTCAGTAACTGGGTAGTGCTTGGCTGGCTGCCTCAGTTCCCCTCCTCGTTGTTTTTATTTTGCTTGGTTAGTCTCTTGAAATCACTTGGCTTAGCTATATGTAGTTCCCATGGTATGTTGCAAATACCATCAGTCCCTTTTACATCTCTAAACCCCGACATCAAAACAAAAGATAACAAGCTCTAATTGATGTCCAGGTGTTGGAAAAACAAATTCCTTGTTGGTGGAATTGCCTTGTTAAAGTTTAGGGCTTGACGGACTTCAGTGATCTCAGACCTGGGGGTGGGTTAACAAAGCTTGGGAGGAAGGATGAACCCCTGATACTGGGCACAAAGAATGCGGAATTCATGGGCCACAAGGACAGCAGGCAGAACTCCCAAAATAAGGAAGAAACTGGTAAACCCAACTCAGTGACTGGGATGAAATCATCTCCAATGGGCTACAAGATAATTCCAGCAGGGGAGATCTGTGACCACCAACTCACAGACTCAGGAGACCCACTGAGCCAAAAGAAGAAAAAGTCTCATCATGTGGAATAATGAGCATGAGAAGAGAGAGAATCATTAACCAGTGGAAGATAGGATATTAATTTATAAGAGAACTATCTAACTTGTAGCCAATGAATACTATTTCCTTCATTTGCTGAAAATATGAATAGTTCAAAGTCTTGATAATTGGTATGCTTGATTTGTGGACACCTCCAGCTTGCACCCTGTGTAGAAGAAACGGTGTCTCCTTTCTAAACTAGACTCTGTGTTTAGAGAGCTTCTAAAATCAGCAACAGTCATGGAACCATAGAATTGTCAAGGATGGAAGAGACCTTCAAGATCTTCAAGTCCAACCCTCAGCCCAGCACTGCTGCTGTAACCCTTAAACCACTAAACCACATGACCAAGGCCAGAGCCAGATTCCTCTTAAACACATCCAGAGATGACGTCTCCACCACCTCCTGGGGAAACCTATTCAAATGCCTGAACAGTGAAAAAAAAAACCTGAACAGTGAAAAATTTTTTCAGATATCTAGTCTGAATCTCCCCCATCTCAGCTTCGGGCCGTTTCCTCTGGTTCTCTCACTGTAAGCGTGGCAAAGAGACCAAGCCCCTCCCCTCACTACAACCTCCCATCAGGGAGCTGCAATGAGCAATAAAAACCCTGTTGAGCCTCCTCCAAGCTAAATACCCCCAGCCCTCTCAGCTCTTTCTCACCAGACATGTTTTCTGGACCTTTCACGAGCCTTGTTGCCCTGGAAGAAGCCTCTGGCATGTCATGGGTTTGTGTATGGTGCGTAGGATAAACACACCTATATAAGCATCTAACTTATACAGGTAATATTTCTCAGGAATTTGGTGTCAAAAAGGCAGAATTGAAGCTGTCTAGTGATACCCTGTGTATTTCCAGATCAGCAGCTCCAGCAAGTCAATTATTCTCCAACACCTGGAGAAGATGCATATGCTCACATTGTAATGAACAGCAACTTGTCCAAATCTCTCCCACGTTACACATCAGCTGCCTTAAAGAATTAACATCACTTTCTAAACCTTTTGCCCATTCCTATTTCACCCTTAAATGATAACATGGTACCAAATGTTACTTTTACACAGATATTGTTATGCCTCAACCTCATTCCCAGGTGAATCCAGGTCCCCAACCAGTGACAGCGCCTGTTGTAATTTGGAGCTGATATCTGCCTTCCTATTTTTGTACCTGTAAAAAAGTACAATGTTTTACCTCATTGTTTCAATCACTGCATAAAACTGTGTTTTGGAGTTTGGGTGTTCAACTTGCATTTATTATTCCTTCTTACATTTATTATTCCTTCAGTAGTTGGTGGAGGAGAATTAAGAATGTTCTCATCTGGCTGTCATTAGAATTTTACATTAGCTTTGTTAATGAAAAGAAAAGGAAGATGTAGGGAAGATTATATATATCCCTATCTTAAAAATCTTAACACATTGAGAAAAAATAGAATATCATTAAATAGTGACAGTGCATAATGAATATGATTTATGCAGGGTATGCACATTAATTGCCATGCAGAGTGCTGCAAGCACCCATTCAGTCACAGGTTAAGGTAATTAAATACTGTTCTTGCTATTGGAGAGGTTTTGGACCTTGGTCCCCAAAGATGTAACATTGCATTCTCACTAACTTAACTATTTTCATTCACAAAAAATTGAAGCATTGATCCAATTAAAATGTACTGGAGGAATCACAATGTATTTTCCTTTTAAATCCATTTAAACATCTGTGAGAGTCATATACACTGAAGGAAAATAAGATTGTATAAGAACAAAGCTGCCTTTCTACTTTGAAATTTAATTAAAACAATCTGATTGAAAAATCATACATTTAAGTAGCTCAATGCTTGTATGTGGCTATTTAAATAAAAAAGGTCAATGGAAGCCTTGTGAACCTGAGGACAATAAATATTGTTAAGAGTTATTTTCTAGGTCTTCTTTTTGTCTGACATAACAACTTGGTATTCTAAACCTGTGACTTGCTGACTACTTCAACTTCTGATGTCCACTAGTCTTTCATGGAATGTATTTGGAGGAACAATATGGCAAAGATCCAAATGGAAGAGCTCAGAGTTGTGGTTTAACCTCAGAGGGCATCTCAGCCCCAGCAGCTGCTTGTTCACCCCTGGGGTGGGACAGAGAATGGGAAGGGTAAAAGTGAGAAAACCTGAGGGTTGACACAAAGACAGCTGAACAGGTAAAGCAAAAGCCACGCACACAAGCCAAGCAAAGCAAGGAATCCATTCCCCACTCCCTGTGGGCAGGCAGGTGTTCAGCCATCCCCAGGAAATCCAGGCTCCATCTCAGGTGATGGGGACTAGGGAAGAGAAACTCCACATCACTGCACACATCATCCCCCTTCTCCTGCTCCCCTCAGCACATGCTGAGCACGATGCCATATGGTTTGGGATAGCCCTTGGCTCAGCTGGGATCAGCTGTGGCAGCTGTGTCTCCTCCCAGCTCCCTGTGCACCCCCAGCCCCCTGGCTGGTGGGCTGAGGAGCAGAGAAAGCCTTGGCTCTGTGTAATCTCTGCTCAAGGAAAATATAAAGAACCTGCACAAACCTCTTTTTTTTTTTTTTTTTTTTTTTGGTTGGGTTTGACACTAAAGAAGGACAGAGCCCTCCTTGTAGTCCCAGGAACTGCTGATACTCAGCATCCTTCAGGTTCAGCTGGTGCCAGTTATGGCCAGAGCTAAAAACAACTGCTGTCTAATATTGTTTTGCTTGGAGTGTTCTAAAGCCTAAACAGAAGGATGGTGACACCACAGGTAGCCAGCAAATGTTCCCATGAGAACAAAGACTGTAAGTGCTCATCCACATTTTTCTGTGTGATATAAAATCCTCTTGGGAGGAGGATGCCTGTGCACTCACTGGAAAATGATGAAAGCCCATTTCAATCAATAGGATACAGAGCAAGCCATCTTTCCATTCCTGTATCAGGATTCAAACTAGTTGGAGCTATAACACTTCACCATTTAAAGTATCCAACCTTACTTTCAGGAAGTATTTTTTTAAGGAATAGAACATTAAACCATACTGTTGCTAAACACTAGTATTTATTGTGACAGTGACACACCAAGTATTACCCACACAAAATACGTTATTTCTGCACCTACAACCGTATTGTCCAAATTGTTTCTGATGAGTAAGTTGCCAGTGGTGTAGGTGGCAGCTAAAATGTAAAGTTCCCCACACAGACCTTTCTCATCCTGTCACAGCACTGACAGAGCATCAGTGCACACCCTTGCAGTGCTGAGCTGAGTGTGGCATGATGCACTTCCCAGCAGTGGGTACAGGCAAGTGTTGCCTTTTATTGGGCATCAACAAAGTTCTGCTTGAATTCTGTTTTAAGATTCTCTCAAACTCTGTTTATTGCTCATAACAAAGACCGAAATGTAACGGGTACATCATTTTCTCAGCTCTTTCTCTCCTGAGAATCAAGTCCTAGTAACATGACATGGACCATAATTCAGAGATTCTTATTACAACTGCAAAAGGTGAAATCTCTCCTTTATTATGAGAGCAGGGATTTCAGAATTGTTTAAAAAGAGCCTAAATCCTCAAATGCACAGCAATACCTGTGCATACTCATTTCTAGTACCCTTGCCTTTGTTTTGGAAATAACAGGAGAGTGTTAGACACTTGTCACCTGTATAATTTCGTGTGCCAACAGAAGCATCCCTAAGGATCCAGCGTTGTTTCCACAGTTGAGCCTCTTTAGGATCTTCATAATTATTCAAATTGTTTTCTGCTAAGACCCAAAAATTCCAGAGCATTTCCAGCCTTGAGTTTATCCTGTAAAAACAAAACACATATCTGTGCTTGTGCTTAACTCATATTTAATTCAAATGCTTTTACTTATGCTTTAAAAAGAACTGCTGCAAGGAGACTAAAGGGCCTGTTCCAGTCTCTGCAGAAATCAGTGTACTACACTGAGTTTGCAGTGTTCTAGCTCAAGTTTCAAACCAGAGAGGGAAGAACCCCCTCTAATGTAAAAAATCATACCTTCAGTTTATGGTCAAAATCGTCCATGGAATCGATCAGTTTTCCAGGTTCCAGTTCCCCAAGTGGGAAAGGGTAATCTGTCCCCAAAATGACTTTGTCCTGGTAGTAAAAAAAAGTTGTAACATTGAACAATAGAGTTGCCTTCTGGAATTTATAATAAACCACAGGAAATGATGTGTATGTATTGGACTGATTAGTTATGAAAGTGAACATAAAGATAATAATTTCCAGTGGGGAAAGAACAAAGCTTGAAAACAACAACTCAGGATTTTATTGGGTGAATTTAAGTTTGAAAAAATTCCGGGTTACTTGTTAATCATTTTTGTGTTATCTAAGTGAAGTTTGGGGTGTTTTTATTCTGATATACACAGAAAGTTCAAAAAGCCAATTCCAGGCCCATGGCACGACTGTTTGTTGCTCGGGTGAATAAAAGACAAATAGGAATTTCCTACTCAAACTGATTTTCTGTGCTGTGAGTCCGGCTCAAAAGAGGCATCTATTGTTCTCCTGCACTGTTCATACTACTGCTGCAAGTAGTTTGCCCAAAATGCAATGATTAATTTTGGTTTTAAGTGTTGCCATAATTAAATAGCTAATAAAGGGCACACAGAATTCTCCCTTCTGATTTTTTACTTACTCACTGCGTGCTCTGCACTGCTGTGTGCAGTGCAAAATGTGTAGGAGACTTTTTGACACATTTCTCTAGGAATCTCAGGAAATTCTCCACCAAACTCAGAAAATATGCTTGGATTTGCCTGAATGTGAAATTTTTGTTTACATACACATAGACACACACAAACCTAAAATTACATATATATGAGAAGAACATGCAACAAGAAATACAAAGCAATCAAAATTACCTTTTGTGTGATACCTTAAAAATGGCAATAGTGGCAAAGTGACACTACTTAAAGTATGATACAATGTAAAATTACTACAAACACTGACACTAAATGAGTATTCAGCTTCAGGTAACAAAACCTAAATCTCATTTACAAAATTTCCTATATTTCTGGAAGCCTATAACTTTTTTCAGATGTCAGTGTCTTTCACTGAGACTGAAGTGTGCATTTGAAACGGGTACCTGAGAGCATGAGTGACATGATATGATTTGTTTCTGAAAGAGAGTCTATGAAAAGAAAATCCAATAAAAATCTGTGTGCAGCGTTCCTGTTGTCAGAGATGAAAAGAAATAGGCACATCCTTGGCAGGGCCACGTTCCCATGGGCTCACTTTCCCCCTGGAGTGGTATTTGCCCATTTTCTCTGCCTTGGGGAGCGCACGCTGCCAACTCTCCTGATTTTATTAAAAGTCTGTTTTGCTTTAAGTTTCATCTCCTGAAGACATGAATATTTGAAACCCACAGTTTTCATTAAAAATAGATGTTTTGAAATGTGTCATGAATTTGAAGTCAAGCTGATAAATTTAGGACACTTTTTATAATGTTTGAACTCTGTTACCAATAATGACATATGATGAAGAAAACATCATTCAGTCAATTTTTGAAATGCTTTGTTTTTCCTAGTTGCCAAATGCTTTCTTTTTTTTTTTTTTAAATTTTTTAACTTCCAGCAGATGTCAGCCAAGAGTCTCTGGAAGAACCTACACAAACCTTTACCCAAAATCCAACCAGAAGAGACACATTCTATTGTTCTGTCCTATATTGATGTGTTATAATTTATTATGGAAGATCTGCTATAAGATGAATATGGGGAGAATTTATACCCCCTGTCTAATAAATCAATTTCTGAGTGTAGATGAAAAAAACGTATTTAGAGTATGTACTTTTAAGCATCTAAATATATTCTCTTATTTATAATATTCAATTAAATACCAAGACATTTGATTCAGACCGGAAAAAAAAATATATACCATCTACAAAACCCCCCAACTAATAAACATATCAGGTTTATATGAGAAAATGGATTTCTAAGTAAAGGAGAAGGAGATGCAGAATTTGCCCAGTTATTTACTAGGCAAGGCTAAGTAAGGCAGGAAGGTTTGGACATCCTTGTTTACACCTCCTATATACAAATCCAGAAAGAAATCCCACAACCTCATTGGAATAATATATATTGTTCTTTTCCTCTATAATAGATATATATTTTTCTTTTCCTCTATATAGAGATACATTTTTCTTTTCCTCCATTTGAAAGTGTTTGATTCATTAACCTCAGTGGACTCTTTTTTTTCACAGTAATAGGGACCTGAATCTGAAAATGAACCTCCAAGTTGGTTCACCTTAAGCATGAGTTTGCCCTCTCATATTAGTGAAAATTGCCTTGAATTTCACCTTCTTTCCTACTATCAGAATATACCTCAAAAAAAAGGCCCTATTGCTACAACCAGTTCAGCTCCAACCTCTGGCCAGAGAACGTTTTGCCTTTGGGTGATGGCTCTTGAGGAATCAGCATGGGGAAGTTTTTGCAGGGCTACACTGAATCATTTAATCCCATGTCAAGCCAGCTCTTCCCTTTTCATGGCCAGCATCATCAGGGATTTTGTGTTTGTTTGTGTTCACCTCACGCCACCTCATCACGAGGGGAATGAAGGAGCGTGGCAATTTTGCAGCCTCACAAAACTCCCAGAAATGTGTATTTCTGCTTTCTTTAGCTGGGATGGGCTCCAATTAACCTGCACCCAAAAGGAGGAAGGAATGAACTTCACTGTCCATGACTCACCACAGCTGTCACTGGGTTTTAATATTCATCAGCTCAAAGCCAAGGCGTTACATTCCGGTGCCAGGTAGTGGCTGCTCCCTGAGGACCCAGAGCCGTGTCTAAGCACGACTCCTTCCTGCACAGCTCTCAGCCATCCTCTGGAGAGCTGTCCTAGTTCAAACCTTCAGCTCACAAAGTTACAGTGTCATCCTCAGACTCAATCACATTGTTTTTTAGCCCAGAATTTATTAATCTTACATGTGTTATCCTGCCAACACACGGCTGCACTGAAAGCACGGAGATATTTGGTGTTTCTTTAAGCGTTTGACTCATGCAAGGATATTATGTGAGAATATCAACTTTGACTAGAAAAACAGGTAACTTTAATCTTCATGGTTATAAAGTTTGAAATGTGCTGTGAATGTTTGGGCTTTTTTCAAGGATAAGATGCTCTAGGCTATGAAAAAGAGAAAGTTCTCCTGAGTGTTAAAAAGCATTTATGTTTTGTGTATCTGACTCATAACTTTCCAGCACTAGGGTTCCACCTGATGTCTCATTGCTTGAGCTCAGAATACTCAGCCACGCTGAGTCACACAGCTGCTGATTTACCAAGGTCTGTGGAACAATGGGAAAACATGGCTCCCAACATTTTAAAGTGGATAAAAGAGATAAGCCAGTGATCTTTTCTCCTTGTGCTGGCAGTTTAAAATTCAAGAGCTGTACTCATCCCTGTGTACCATAACTGCACACAGAACAAATATTTGGATGAATGTGGTCTGGATTTGGGGGAATTTCTCAGAAAAGGAAGAACAGAGGCAAGTGCTGAACTGTCACTCTGTAAGCCTTTGGATATCTTGTAAAATGGACGTGCACATCACACCCAGTAAAATTTTTAAATCTATCACCAAAACACCTTGAGGCCACTTGATTACTCTAAGCCACACTTAAATTAAAAAGGCAATGCATAGCAAAAAGTCCTGGGCTGTTGACCATGATAGATTTGCTATTTAGAGGTTTGTAATAGAAATTACAAGAAATCAGTATTGGGCCCTAATATCTTGTTAGTGACCCATTTGGAGCCTAAAACTTCACCTCTGACACAGAGATGGCAAATGCCACCCGAGTTAATACCCACTGATGTCACAGGAACTTTCCAATGCTAACAGCTTATTAGCAGATCTTTTGACAAGTAAACTGACCTGGGTTACTTGTTTCTAATGGCAGTAGGCTCCACGGTAGTTTCTTTGCACGTTTTTTGGGGCTCCTTCAATAAATCTATTTTTGGCTCATGGTGGATTTAAGAAAAAAGATACTGTGTCTCCTCTGCTTGGAGCTGTAGTGTTACTGTATGCATACATACATATACACCTCACAAAAACTTCCGGTAGTGTTGTTTCAATCTGCAGTTTTGCTGCCACATTGTGGAGTTTTTCATGGATCTTCAAATGCAAAGCTCTCCTGAAAGTCACAAGTACTGCAGGGGAGCTGCAGGCAGAATTCCAGTCTCAAAGCTACAGATTTCCTGTGCAGCATGAAGAGAAAACCCCTGGATTTCAAAGTGTGAGCTTTGGATTTCATGGATTGAAACCCCTGGATTTCAAACCTGAGCTCAGAGTACCACAATAAAGGAAGCAATAGTGCTGCATTATTAACTGTGGCTGGCCTAGGCAGGTCACTTCTGTAGCAGTTCTAGTGCAGATTTACTGCAGGAACCTGCTCAGCCTGTTAAAGATGGAAATGGGAAATCAACAGAATCTTTTCTGTAGAAAAAAAACCATTTGGTTGAGCGGTCTTTGTGAGGTTTGGTCGTACAAGAGGCCCTAATGACAGCACCAGCCCTACACTATGTGAGCCTAGAAAATAATGTACAGGAACCAGGACTACAGCTGTTGAGACAAGAAAGTCAGTGTAAGGGCCTGTATTTCTGCTTTTGACATCTGGTAGGTGTCTGCCTGCTGGCTGCAGAAACTCCAGGAGGACCAGAGATCAAGACACAAATACAGGTTGATTTCTAGTGATCAATTGGAAGTTGGCCATGATGCCATCTTCAACCCCTTTCTGAGCATTTACTAAGGAGAAAGGATTATTTGAATGTTTTTGGATTTTTCTGTCCCATGCTGATTTAAAGAAGCTGCTAAACTACAAAGATTTCTTCACAAATAATGAAAATATTTTTGCAAACCCGTGATGTTTAATGTTCTCTTCAGGATCCTCACCCTCTTCTGGAAGCATTAACACTCACCTCTCCTATGACACTTGTTAGCAGCCTTAGTGCACCTGGGTCATGGACAAGAGAGTCTGTGTAAAACGAGCCAAGGTATTTCCTTGGATCCACCTTGTTATCCATCGCACACAAGTCAGGGCGCACGTTGAACCCATGGGAGATTCTCCCCACTGTGTATGGAAAAGCTCCACCTGCAAGAAGAAATTTTTAACAACAGCAGCTGAAAATAATGCAGGAGGGGGGAAAAAAAGCCACATCATTACCAAAGACCCACAAGTTTTACTGTCAGCCATTTAGAAAGTGCTCTGAACCAGCAGTTTTTAATTCCTTCCCCATCATTAACCTCTTTTTCTATTGCCCTCACTTCTTCACTGCTGTGATGTCCAAATTCCTCCTGCTGCTTCTTTGTCCCTTTCCTTAAGTCATCTTCTGTCTCCCTTTCTTCCTTGTTTCCCTGAAAGGGTATTTTAGCAGTTCAAACAGTGGTTGAAACAGGCCGGACAGCGTTCATACAAGCAGCTGATCCTACAGATCTGGGGTAATAGTGCTCAGCTGGTGGCAGCCTTAAAGTGCTTGAACCCTTGATCCTTAGCTGGCATAGCAGAAGATACAGCTGTAACGTGCTTAGTAAAGAACTGGAGTTTCACATGCCACATTACTCACCTCCATGTGCAAAGCAAACTTTCAGCTTAGGAAATTTTTCAAAAACTCCTCCCATAATCATGGAGCAAATGGCCATGGTTGTTTCTGTTGGCATGCCTGGGAACAAAATCAGTTCAGTTGTGTAAGAGTCTTACTTTTTCAATTTCCTCTTTGATTTTTGAATGTTACCTGAATTTTCTTCCATTAGCCTTGAGCTTACTGAAAAAAATAATAGTTACAGGGCAGTGCCATATTATTATGTGTTGGTGGATATTCCAACAGAGATTTGGGGTTCAGTTATGCCACGATGTCAGTTCCTACGATTTTGCCTCTCTCTCTCTCTCTCTCTCTCTCTCTCTCTCTCTTTGCCACTGGCTGAGTTGGATGGCCAGTGTTAGGAACATAACAGCAATTTAGGTTCTTACAGCAGGCCTCAGTTTCTGAGCTTACCCAACATATTTAGAATATCATGCCATCTAAACATCTAACTTCAGACATGCAGCCTAAAGTTAGGAACAGAGTTCCCCTCATCTCTGGTGCAAACAATACCTACCCAGCTCGAAAGGTTGTTTTTCATTAATGTTTTACTGTATGCTCAGATGCAAAGCCTTGTAAGTCTTTGTAAGAAAATATTTTACTTATACTTTGTTAAGTAAATGCCATCATTTTATTCTCTTTTTAAATCTATGTTGAGCCTGCTCTCATTAAGACTATATATATACAATGTTATGTTGCAAAGCTGAATAATTTTAATTCTAAGTATTTAAAAGTTAGACAAACTGAACAAGCTTAAAACCAAGTGACTGCTGAATTTACACAACAGACTTCACCATACTACCTGATTAAAAAAAAGGTTTGATAGAAAATCCATTTTTTATCTGTACTAGTACTTTGCAACAATCTGCTGAGCATAATCCAGTTCATAAATTTAGGCTAAGCAAAGTAAATATACACTTACCTATTAGCCAGGGAAACCAATATTTGGACATCCTCCCATCTATCTGCATGTCCCAGGGATGCACAAAGAGACAGCAATTCAATTCTTCAGCAGCCTGCAGCAAAAGAAAAAGTCTAAATCTTGACTAATTATACCAAAATGCATCCTTTTTTCTTAGTCATGTTTTAAAATTACCTGCAAAACAGTACTGAGCAGTAGTACTAGTATGAAAATAAGTCCACCAGTAAGAACTATAAATAATACTTGCTTATATTTACCACCCTGGGCCATAATCTGAAGTCCTTACTCAGTTTCAAAGTTCTTTCTGTGACCACAGATTGGAAATATAGATGATAATATCTTTTTAGTAAGCCAAGTGTTCCTCAGATTAATGCAGGACAAAAATGCTTTTCCAGCCATGTTTTTCAGCCATCCTGCAGTAAAAAAAATTCAGTTCAAGCAAAAACTCCTTTGGTTTCTTTATACATATGAGGATGAATTCTCATAATGTTTTATGGAACCATTTTAGGATGGTTTTGCAGAGTTGTTCCAGCTGTATTCAGGAATTTTCATGTGAGTTGCACTCCATTTGTCCCCTTTGGCTTTCTGCCTGGCTTTAAAAAATTAAAAATATTCCTAATCTCTCCTAAGAGTTCAAAATATGGCTGTATTCTGATCAGGAATCCATCTCCATGCAAGTATAATAATTTTTCCAAAATTTTTGACATCTTAGGGAAGGAAAACAGAAGAGCAATGACAGATGCTTACCCTAACTGAGTAATTTAAGTATTTGCTTAAATTTAAATACATAATCATCAGAGTCATTCATATGCTTAACCAGGATTTAACAGCTTCGTTTTCTCACATGTATTTCTGGACCTCCTCTTGTTGCTAAGGAGATTATCACACATTTGAAAAAAATTGGTTTTGTTTACCCATACATGCATAAATAAAGATGCAACTTTTGGGCTGTGGGGAGTAATTGCCATCTACATTTGTAAACTAAAAAGAGTGATTCGATTACTGTCTTGGTAGACTGACAGAGTTCACTGTCAAATGTGGCTTAATTTCCCAACCTGAATTACCCAGGGATGTTTCTAAAAATGATGGAGGTTACTTCCTACATGTGTGAAACACAAGCTGAAGAATTTACAGCATAAGAGAGAGATCCCAGTGCGCGAGGGGGATCTCAGCACCAGACATGGAGTTACTGGAGGGAGTCCAGAGATGATGAGGAGACCGAGCATCCCTCCTGGACAGAAGCGCTGAGGAGGGGGTTGGACCAGATGGCCTCCAGAGGCCCCTCCCAACATCAGCCATGCTAAGATTCCATCAATGTGGGCATCTACATCTGATAACTGACTGTATATGTGCATAAAACCAAACAGTCCAGGTGCTGCACTAACAGAATTCTTGGATAAATTGAGCAATCTGAAATATAACCTCTGTGGCTCAGTGTTCAGCAGACAGCTCTAATAACTTGTGAAACAGATGCAGAATGTATATTGATTAAGTCTGTAATTTAGACAAATGACCATCCTCATCTGGACCTCAGGCTATTTAAGAAATTCAATCTAAAAATTCGTTTTATAATCAATGCATTGTTTGGAACCTT
>NW_020955334.1:960217-962631 GCF_003031625.1 Empidonax traillii | reverse complement strand
AAAAAAAAAAAAAAAAAAAAAAAAAAAAAAAAAAAAAAAAAAAAAAAAAAAAAAAAAAAAAAAAAAAAAAAAAAAAAAAAAAAAAAAAAAAAAAAAAAAAAAAAAAAAAAAAAAAAAAAAAAAAAAAAAAAAAAAAAAAAAAGTAAAGATCTACCATGAGTTAAAGTGGTAATTACTAAGTATAAGGATTAGGAAAAATAACTTAAGATTGGATTGAAATGAAGTATGCATTTAGGCAAAGGTATATATATATATATATATATATATAAGATGTTATGACAATGAAGATGTAGTCAGTGGACATCAAAAACAATTTAGCTTGCTCAGTGTTTCTTTTATGGGGCACAGCTGAGTTGCCTAAGCCTGAACTTCTGGTGTCATTTGAGATGCTACAGGTTATCTGAGATAGCCATGCAGGTCTGGCATATGTGTCCACTGGGACATCCATTCCCTTCTGCCTCACCTGTATTTTACAGTCCAAAGGTATCTTGCCCTGAAACAAATTACACTGGATATCTGTGTGGTTGGTCAGCTGAATCACTCATATGATTCCATGGCTTCTACTAACTACATTAACTTTAAGAGGATTTTATACACCTATCACACTGAGTTTAAATTTCCTACTGTGTCCTTCATGTAGTCTAAAGGCTTGCAGACCTTTTGACATCTAAAAACTGAAATCTGTTGAATAAAAGTAGGGAAACTTCGTGAACACTGCTACTTGAGCAAAATAAATTGGAATGTGAGTTCTTGAACTGCAGTACATCCATCTAGCAGCAGGAGAGATATGATCCCATGCTGTGTGTAACTGGATGATTCCCTCTCAAGATAATGAAAGTTGAATAGGAAATGCAACGGGAGGAAATAAAGATATTGTAAGTTGAAAGACATGTGATGATTTAGGTGTAATGAATTGATACCTAACCAAGAAATAGATGAAGAACTGCTGTAGAGAAAAGAAAAAAATTAAACCTCATTAAACACAACTCACAACTTCCAGTGCAATAATTTGCTGACAGTTTAGCAAGAAAATACTATATGACTATTATCAGCCTTAAATTCTAGCATGGGCTGCCTAAATACTCCATCCATCAATGTTTTTATGGCAAATTGGATGCACTTCTGAACAGTCAAATGCCTAACATCAAAACTGTATCATGAATCTTACCTCTGATTTATCAATGTCTGTAAGTTTCTGAAGGGAGGGTGTCAAAAGGATGAAGCCAGGCTCTTCTTGATGGTGCCAAGCAATAGGACAAGAGGAAACGGATGCATGGGAAGTTCCATCTAAATATGATGAAGAATTTCTTTACTATGTGGGTGGCCATGCAGTGGAACAGATTGTCCAGAAAAATTGTGGAGTCTCCGTCACTGGAGATACTCAAGAACTGTCTTGATGCAATCCTATGCCATGCTCTAGGATGACTCTGCTTGAGCAGGGATGTTGGACCAGGCAACCCTCTGTGGTCCTTTCCAACCTGACACATTCTGTGATTCAGCTCAGATCTTTTCCTACTGGAGTACTGAAGAATTTGACAAACTTTTAACTCCCATTTCAATACCCAGTGAATGATAATTTTTTCATTATTCTTGCATTCATTTCAGTTAGTGTTTTTAGGACCTACATCAGCCAGTTACAGTCTCTCTCAGTATCTGCATATACATGAGTGTCTGGGCTTACGACAGTAAGCTTTCAATAGTGATTAGAGATCTCATATCCTAAATGCTGATTTTGGTGCTTCAGTGAGAGGGCTGTTCTAGCTGATCTCGCAAGATCTGTGCAAGAGCCATGAAGGATACTGGTAAGACTGCTGGAGACTGTAATCATCTTTATATTTACTGTTCACGGCTTGAGTCCAGTGGCATTGAGAGGGATTGCTCTGTGGTCAGAGCACTTCATAGCACAATGCTGTTATTAAACCTTAGACTAAGTTGGATTTGTTAAGTACAGGAAAATTCCAGGTATACCTAGGACTGGCTGGTGCAGAGGAGGCTCATGGCTGTGTGCCTGCCTGTTTCAGTTTGTCTTTTCTGCCTGTGTTGGTTGTGTCTCAGGATCAAACTGTGTAGGTAAAATGATCCAAAGTGTGACCTGCTGCAAGGGTGCCTGGTCTTGTCAGGCATTTGTGAATTTTGGCAGCTTAGAAGGGATATGTAGAGTGAGACCTTGGGAGAGCACATAATTGAAGTTGTTGTAGGAAAAATGTAAATGTCAGACACCAGCCACTACTTCTAGTTGGTTTTTGTTTTTAATGTTTGCATTGGATTTCACAAAGATAAATACAAAGTCCAACACTTGGGCTGGAGTAATCCAAAGCAACAATTAGTTGTAAGGAAGATAGAAATCCTTCTTCTTCTGTACCAAGTCCTGGGGCATACAAAAAAAGGAAAAAGATCTGTAATTTACATGAGTA
>NW_020955334.1:954538-955519 GCF_003031625.1 Empidonax traillii | reverse complement strand
AAATTAATGTTCTTATCTTAGATTTTATGTCTGGGAAAAAAAAAAACCACACCTCAGGAATAAATGTTGACTGCATGATATGTTTTCTCTTCTTAGGTACTTTTTGTTGATCCTGTCCAAGAAGATACAGTTGATTATTTGAAAGTGGCAGAGTTATTCCACCATTATAATGTACCACTTAGGTAAGGAAAACTGAAAATCTTGAGGAAGAGTCATTAAATAAGGTTGCTTTCTGTTTTTTCTTCTTCATCTTCATCATCTGTTTTGTTAGGCAAAGATGTGAATTCAAATTAAGTCCAATGCAACCACATTCTAATAAGACACATTGGTTACCCACTTGTGTCAAGCTTATTCAGGTATTAAGTCTTCTTAAGCAAATAGACTGCAAGGGATAACATACTTGAGTGTGTGTAAAATGAACTGCAAAAGTCTGATAAAAATTTAGTTTGTCAAATAGTCCCACTGGATGCCCTTGTGGAGTTGCATTGTAATCAAAATATTCGTAAGTAAAACATACTTTGAGAGAATTTAATTCAGTTGTTTCAGTTGAGATTGCTTTACTTAATTCTGGTTTTATATAAAAATTTTAAAGACTAAAGTGAGATTTTCCTCATCAAGTTTTGAATTTCTAAAGATTAGTTGTCTGGGTCTGAACTAGTTAGCATTTGAGATAAAGATACTTTTGTGGAACAATCTGGTTAATCTGAGATGCCTCCTTTTAAGAAAAAATGTAACTGTTTATTTCCACAGTTTATAAATGAAGGGTATCCAAGGTTCAGCAAAATGGATTTTGGGTTAAATATTTAAAATCTTCTCGTGAAATGCTTTTTATTTCCTCAATAAATTACACGGTTTTCCTTTTTCATTAAAATTTTACTGTCTCTGATAATTGTTTTGGTTTTTTTTAATGTTTTATTTTTCAATTACAAAAGCATAATGCAGGACAAATATTAGTTATATGTGCATTTTGTCACTACCTGG